>NC_066364.1:43579608-43827108 GCF_013377495.2 Cygnus atratus
CTGCCACAGACCGAAGGACCCTTGGGCTCTCTATATCATCCCTCAGCAGTGACCCGGACTGAAGCCTAGCAAAAGATTAACAAAAGAACTGGTATGATGCCCTGCCCCGACAATTTTCTATTCCACTCACCTCATTTTCCACGTGTCCTACACCTGTCTATTCCACCTATTACCATGTCCACGTGGAGGAAGGGGTTGTACGGAAAACTGTTTCAGGAGAACAGCTAAGCAAGCTCCTGCAATATAACCTCTCTGCCTTGGTCATCCTAGTGGCCAGCACTGTCTCTGAGGAGTCATCATCACTGTATTGCACTAAATTCAGAACATGTTAAAAAAAAAGGATTGGCATAGAGAAAATCTTGTTCAGCCAGCCAGCCAGCCTTCCTGCCCATACCCTTGCACATTTTGAATAATGTCCAAATGTTAGAGATTGATTTCGATTTTTAAAATTACTGTGTGTGGCTTTGGCTTACCATGAAGATGTCTTGTGGAGGAGAGGTCCCATGAATGTGACCTGAGCTTAAAATGACTTCACTGGTTTGGTTCCTCTTATCTTGCATCTGCATAATGAGTACAAAACCTTAAAAGCTGAATATTTCATCTTGCAAATGAGCAGTGCACATGCTTCTGCTTTGTTTAAAGTTTGGTACAGTTTTAAATGGTATGCTTTTCCCTGTGAATGCTGTGGCCAAATTTGGCTCGCTGGTGCAAGTCTGGAGTAACCCCACAACCTAGGAGCAGAGTCCTGCCTGCAGCATTTTCAGTGAGTAGCAGTTTTGCTGTGCTATTTTATGTGGTGTATTTGCAGACTAATCTTAACAGGTCAATGCTAGGGTTAACTAGTTAAAGGGAAATACATCAACACCTCGTCATGCACTTGCTTTCTCGGGAATATGGTTATCTATCAATTAAATGGCAGAGGAAACACCAAACCCAAAAGGTCTTGGTGCTTCTATTTAAAACTACTCAGGTTCTACATCTCTTTCCAAGTGTGTCTCACTCATGCAGTAGCACTAATAATGAGAAAATTGTGACTGCTACCAAGTACCACTCAAATCTCATTTAACAGGAAAAAAAATCCAGCGGAATAGCAGGTTGGCTATGGTTTGTGAGCACCCACAGGATGCAAGGAGAAGTCCAAGTATATTTTCGCATAACCCATTGACTGGCTGCCCTTGCTCACCCACTGCTTCCCGGCAAAGGGTAGTCAATCAGCTCTTAAATGCTGGAAACACTCAGAACAGCCTGTGCATTTTTGTCCTTTCCTTTGCAAGCCAGGAGCAAAGGGGTGAGTGCCCAGACTGCCCTCCGAGCGCTGTGCCAGCCTGGGGGCGATGCCTCTGCCAGCTCCAATGCTGCTCCTGAAATATCCCCAGGTCCTACTGCCCCCAGCCAGAGACACCATTCACCTGTTCCTTTCCACCCCCTGTGTCACCACTGAACCTACCTCGTCCCACCCGTGGCTCGCTGCTAGCCATCACCCAGGTCAGGCTATGGGAATGTCCCTGGTCCCAAAATGAGGTCAGTGTCATCAGCCTCTGCTCACCGTGCTAGCTAAGGTAGACACCTAACCAAGGCTGGAAGCCCTTGAAGCTACAAACAATCATATGACTGCAGCTGTGCAGAGACTGGTCCCAGTTACAAGTCATATTGCATTCTCCTGTCAGCACTGCTAGCACGAGGTGGCCAGCCCAGCTGCCCAGGGGATGGTTTCTCTCCACACTCTCATTGGCGAAGCCCTCACTGGCTCCATGTGAGAGCTGCTCAGACTCAAGGTCTCCGGTGCATATGTTTTATGCTCTCTTACAAGGAGGCAGGGCTGTTTTTTATGGTCCCATGCCATTTTCCATATGTTTAAAGACAATTTCCATTTGGCAGCCAAGGTAACCTTAATTGTGGTTGTTGGCATTCACTGCATGAGTTCATCAGCTATGAGGACGTCAGGTTAACAGAAGCACTGCAGTGGATTAAAGTTTTCCCTGATACATTAACTTGTAAAATTGCATAACAAAACACGGTGTTTAGCAATGTCAGGACATGATTCTGCCTCATCTACCATTTGTGAGCACACTCTTTTTTTTGTTTGTTTGTTTGTTTACATTTTCATTAAAAAGTGGTTTAATTGCCCAACCGCCAAGTATTCCTATTATAGGAATAATATAGGAATAATATAAAAGAAATATATAGGAATAATTTTATTCGCATTTTATTATTTTAGAAGATGGAGGCTTCTCTATGGCTGATCCCTTAAACAGCAATACCTGGATCTTTTTCCATGAATTGATGCTCTTTTCCCTTTCATGCTCAGCTTTTCTCTAAGAAAAGCACCCCTTTGAAGTACACGTGCCACTGGGACGTCCACTGCTAGTAAGCTCAGCAGTCAGACATGAGCATTGGCTATGGGAGGCTCCATGCATAGTTCTGGTCTTCAGCAAGCCATCTTTAAGTGCCCAGTCCTATGCATGAGGTATCTCACTGCAGCAGTATAGTGGCAGGAGCTGAGCCCCTTTCCCTTTTCCAAAATAAACATCTGAGCCCCATAACTTGGTGTCTACATCCAAGGGTAGGAGCACATCGGGAAGTAAGAGCATGGTGTGAACCACAGTGCTACACTGCTACTGGTATCACCCCCCTGCTGCTTGCTCAGAACACATTATGGGTGCCCTTTTGGGCCAGGCCAGCTTATGACTGCTTAATCTAAACATTAAACAGTCATTATTGCAGGAAGATTGTTTCTCATAGAAAAGGACAACTGTAGCAGTCTGATTATCCTGGCAGAACTGGGAAATTCTCCCATGTAGATAAAAACCCAACAAGAAAATGAAAATGTAAACTACCCCTAAGCAGAAAATAAAGGTGACCATCTATTTTCATTGCCAAAGTTATGATAAACGTTATGAGACACTGGCTTTTGGAAGTTAATATCAGGCAACTGTAAGGGTCATCTTTCCTCTTTGTTTTTCAAAAAGTTATTGTCCTAAAATGGCATTTCTTGCTTTTGGCTTTCTTCTGAATTTCTTCCTCTCATGTGGTCTTGTTCATATTATTAGTTACTTCTCTTTGCCTATTCATTTTGCATTAGTACTATCAGCAGCAGTTCTGCACAGTGAATGATAAAGATCTCAGTGCAATGCACAGTGCTTTCACCCATCTGTAACATCAACAGTAAAAAAAAAAAAAAAAAGCAGTTTGGAAAAGGATGGAGAAGGATGCTGGTTATGGAAAAATACACTGCACCTCTGCAAACTCCTTTATATTTATAGACCACTTAAAGAAAAGCTGTGGTTGAGTCAGTGAGTGAGGAAAAGAAAGAAAATGATGTAAAGGATTTAAGAAGAAATTGTCTGGATGCTTTTTCTTTCTTGTTACAATTAAAACAAAACAAACAAACAAAAAATATGAGGATAAATCACCACTATAGAAACAGAAAACAGTAAAAATACATGTGACAAAATGTCCTGCTTCAAATTTTCAGGATAACTTTTCCCTATGACCAGGACAGCAGTTCCAAGTGTGTTATCAATCCTATTTCAACAAAAATAGAGGACACCCTACCCCCAAAAAAACGCCCCTTAAAAGCCCTCATATGGAAATAGTAAATCAAAAGAGCTTTCTGGAATGCTTTTTGCCAAGAGCCATCACATTAATTCTTAAATCACATCTCTTCATTGAGACTCTTCCCTCAGAAAAAAAAGAAATCTGTGACCAAAAAGCTCCACAAAAGACAAACCTCTAGTGAATGGCTGCACTTTTAATAACTGAGAAGAACAAGGAACAGAGACTGAATTAAATCACGAGCAAAATTTTGAAGTCTACAGCATGAACCCAAGAATGGATTTAAAAGACACCAGTCATGAGGCCTGCACAGAAAACCACAAAAGATTTTAAAACATGAAGTTGAATCAAGTCTAAATTTATCAGACAGACTCAATATCTACTATAAACTGGTAATAAAGTGGGAAGATTATGCACACTATTCTTCCTAGCACAAAAACATGAATTCATAAAAGAAAGGAGAGGAGGTGCAAAAAATAATTTGAAAAAAAAAATGACCTGAAAATAATAATTTTGACCTGCAAAATGTAATTTCAGTTCAAGCGGAATTACTTGGCATTCCTACTGCTGTGACCAGTCTGGGACTTTCTATAGGGTACTGACACAAGAAGGCCCTCTCATTCTTCTTGGCCTGGATCCTAGTTTTTAATGTGCAAGATGTAGGACTTTTAGCAGAAACTGGAAAAGCAAAGGTCGATATTGCTTTTTCTTTTTAACACTTGCATTTCTTTAGAGGGGACTCAGAGATTCATAGAATCATAGAATCGCAGAACGGTTTGGGTTGGAAGGGACCTTAATGATATCTAATTCCAACCCCCTGCCATGGGCAGGGACACCTCCCACCAGACCAGGTTGCCCAAAGCCCCATCCAGCCTGGCCTTGAACATCTCTAGGATGGGGCATCCACAGCTTCTCTGGGCAACCTGTGCCAGTGCCTCACCACCCTCTGAATAAAAAATTTCTTCTGAATATCTAATCTAAATTTACCCTCTCTTAGTTTAATCTACCTTCTTTTAGTTTAAGATTTAGGCTGCAGGAGGTCTTCTCCGTTTCCCTTGAGTGGTCCTGCCGCCAGACAGCCCAGCTCTTAGCACAGAGCACTGGGCACTCCACAGCATTTGGTGGCACCAGCACCTGGGTGACCTGCAAGTCCTCTGGGCAAGGGAGGGCCAGACACGCCCGGGAGCTGGGTTCACACAGCTCCACCAAGGCTTTTTACTCTTTATTGCAAGTACTGTCGGGAAAAGTCAGATTGAAGCCCAGATTACAAAGTGAATTTACAGATAACTGGTGCAAAATTCCACTTCATTAAATGAGCTGTGCTGAGCTAAATGCCTACAGAAAGCACATTCCAGCCTCACCCAACAAAACACCCTAATCCTAGCCAGAAACAGGCTTCAAATATTTGCTTTTGGCAAGTGTTTGGAGCAGTGGCCTTGCTGCAAGAGAAGTCCCGTCAGCAGGCAGAAGAAGCACCACGTGGATATTGTGCCTAACTGCAAGCAAACAAGCACCAGTGAAGGCAGAGAATAAATGAAAAGAAAATATAGTGAAAATTAAAATATGGTGAAACACATCATCTAGCCTTGATCAATGGAACTGGAAGATGTCTCAGCAACAGACTAGAGAGGCTCAGACAGATATAGCAAGTGGTGCTTGTCTACTGATATTTTAAATGTTAGGGATTACAAGGCAGAAATTAAAACAGATGTAGGTCATTTGTAGCCTGAAAAACAACAACAACAAAGCATGCTTCATATGAAATGATGTGTTGAATGGTGCAGGTGGAGTCAGATTTGCCACCATGAGGAAGGGCATCGCCTGCCCCCTGGGGAGCTCCCTCTGGGAAATGGCAGAAGGGTCCTCAGATGACAGAAATCAGGGGAGGCACCAAGAACATCCTCGCTGCCTCCATCACCTCCTTCTGCAGAACTGACCCTTCACACCGGACAACATCCTGCTGGAAACATACTTAGGGCCAAATCCTGCTCCCAGACTCCCAAGGCAACAACACAATAATACTTCAAGCCTGTTGGAAAATGTTTTCTGTTTGTTTCTCTACAATATCTTCCAGCATCCAGGTGGAGCATGTTGGGGCCACAAGTTTGAGGGAGAACCTGTTTTTGAGGGAGAACCAAGCAGAAAGTACGAAAATGGTCAGGCATCCCAGAAGAAAAAGGCTGGAGCCTGGAAAAGTCCTTCTTTACATTTGTTTTTAATGAGGGAGAGCCACAACCCACCACTCCTTGTCCTTCAGCCAGCTTCCAGGAACTGGAGGTGGGAAAGCAGAGGTGAGGGGAGAAATGAGAGTGCACAGGCTGTGGGGTGGGAGCATCTCCCTGCTGGAGATGTGAGGAAATGTTTCTCCACGAGCAGAGGGTGCCGTGCCTTGGGCACTCCCTGCACTTAGCTGAGGAATGTTTTCGTTTCATGTGCATTGCCCTAGCTCAGTCATTTTATCTTGTGAGGCTTCACAAGTATTTATTTTATTTCCTTTTTGAGTGGCTTGAAATCTGGCAACAAAGGTAAAAGGAAAACATAATAAATTGTCGCTGCCACCCACACGTGAGAGGCGCTGGGACTGCTTCCCCTCAGCAGGGCCCAGCTTCATTCATGGTGAGCAAACCGCACAGGCAACGGGTTAAAAACAAGCCATCGGATCTTCAGGTGTTTACCGAGCTCTCTCGAATCTCAAGGATCTTCCTGATGGCTGAGGCATGCAAGGAACAAAAATCCTTGCTTGACGGGCAGCCTCAAGAGGCAGGCAGGCTCAGGGACACCTCCCCTGCCACCGCACCCTTCCCGGCTGTGCGAGGAAGGAGCTAGCTGGTATTTCCCTGACCTCTGCCTTGTCTGCAGCGGGAAGCGCCATCCTCTTGCCAAGCAAGGTGCAAAATGAACACCCAAGATCCTGGCCCGTGATATACAGGGAGGCACAGAGAAAACAAAAAGAGAATACCTAGGCAGGGACTCATTTTCTTCCTCACACTCTGTTAAAGTGACACAATCTGCATCCGGTTGTCCTAGCTACTGCTGATGGAGATGACTCAACTTCTCCAAGGATGTTATCCCATAGCATCAGTCTGTCCTCTCCAAAACAAGCTGCATCCATGAGCAATGCTCTGCAGATGCAGCAGGAAAGCCACGCTGGGACAGGCAGGGCAGTGGCTCTCTCACACTGTGACGGTGACAAAACCTGGTGTTGAATTATTGGCATCAAACACCAAAGCCATAACTGTACCCATCAAAGCCAGGCAGAAATTGTCACTGCAGTGTCGCCACCTCTTGGCTTCATCTATATCACCGAGGCCTGAATCCTGGAAACAGTGTTTACCCCAAGACCCAGGTGGGCCTGCCTTTGGTACGGGCCCTGGAGGTGATGTTAGGAGCTGATGTTTCCACATGCTCTGTTTCCTAGTAAATTCTAATCCCCTTGGCCAAAGAAGCAAGATTTCACGAGGATAAAGTATTCCTACAGGTTTTGTAAAAATTAATGGTGGGGCAAGGACAAGTGATGCAAATGACTGGTGTGCACAGCATGGGCTCCATGGTCAGACTTCGCCTGGTCTTGAATGCCCATGGGTGCGCATGTACCCACTGTCAGTCCCAGCCCCAGCACTATCAATAGCCAGGCATTGAGGTCTCTTAAGCCAACTTCATTATTTTGGGCACACCATTTGTAACTTCTGAACACCTGACACCAAGCCAGAGCGTTGCAGGGCTGTCAGTGTATGTGCCACCTTTTGGCTACCTCCTTCAGATGTTTTTCAACCCACTAGCCATGCTGCAGAAGTGGTTTGTTGGTCTAGCCAGGTCCTTTGCTGCAAGGGCTTCCCAATGAGATGCTGTCCTTGAAAGTTAAGGGGAGCAGATGGCAACCTGCAGGGCTGTCACTTCTGGGCGCAAAAATGTTTTCTGGCCCCTTTGGTCAACAACTTTGCTGCAGCTATGCATGGTGCTAATCTCAAAGAAATTAAATAAGAGGAATCCAGACCTGTCCCAATGTATTGGGCTTACATGGCAAGGTTTTATTACCGGGGGGCTGCAGGGGTGGCCTCTGTGAGCAGAGCCCAGCAGCTGCCCATGACAGATCAGAGCCAGCTCCAGCCAGCTCCAAAAGGGATCTGCTGCTGGCCAGAGCCAAGCCAGGGAGCGACACTGGGTGGGCCTCTGGCAGAGCAGATTGAAGAAAGGGGAAAAGAAACTGCAGCACAACAGCACCTGGGAGAGAGGAGTGAGCACCAGCCCTGCAGACCAAGGTCAGTGCAGCAGGAGGGCAGGAGGTGCTCCAGGCACGCAGCAGCAGTTCCCCTGCGGCCTGTGGAGAGGCCCCTGGTGGAGCAGGCTGTCCCCCTGCAGCCCACGGGTCCCACATGGAGCAGATCTCCACGCTGCAGCCCCCCCGTGGAGGAGCCCCCGGTGGAGCAGGTGGATGTGGCCTGGAGGAGGCTGCGGCCCATGGAGAGCCCCCGCAGGAGCAGGCCCCGGGCCGGAGCTGCAGCCTGTGGAGAGGAGCCCACGCAGGAGCAGGGGGTCTGCGGGGAGCTGCCGCCCGTGGGGGACCCGTGCTGGAGCAGTTTGCTCCTGGGGGATGGACCCCGTGGTACGGAGCCGTGTGGGAGCAGGTCTTGGAGAGCTGCTGCCTGTGGGCAGCCCCCGCAGGCTCAGTTCAGGAAGGATGGCATCCCGTGGGAGGGACCCCACGTGGAGCAGGGGCAGAGAGGGACCGTGAGGGAGCAGCGGAGATGAAGCGTTAGGGACTGACCGCAGCCCCCATTCCCCATTCCCCTGCGCCGCTTGGGGGGAGGAGGTAGAAGAGTGTGGATGGGGGGGAAGGTGTTTTTAGTTTGCTTATGGTTTCTTACTGTTGTAGTCTGCTAGTGATGGACAATAAATTTCATTAATCTCCCTATGCTGAGTCTGTTTTGCCCATGGCAATAATTGTTGAGTGATCTCTCTGTCCTTATCTCAACCCTTGAGCCCTTTCCATCGTATTTTCTCCCCCTTTCCCTTTGAGAAGGGGGAGCGAAAGAGCAGTTGTGGTGGAGTTCAGCTGCATAGCAGGGTGAAACCCTTTCAAAATAAGTAAACCAAGAATATACGATTAGTTTGTCACATGGCAAACCTCTCCCTTCCAGCTGCACAGTGAGACAAACCTGCACAAAGGATGGCTGGCCAGAAAGATGCTCTCCTGGTGTTGTCTCTTTCTTTTTGCCCATGAGTAGAAGCAAACATACTCTAGGCTATTGGGAGACAAGATCCCTTGTGGTGAAACCTGGGGAGGCCCACAGCCATGTGTAGCTCCATCACCGGATGCCAAGACAGCCTCCACCACTTTCTGAGCCTCAGTAAAAGCAGAACACAAAGCTAGAGCTCTCGCCTCTCTGTATTGACCTATTGACATCACTTGTTTGCTTTCCCTTCCCCCAAGCTCTTAAATGTGATGCAAGTGGCAATGATAAAAAGCAGAAATGCTCATATAACATTTTCCCATTTGTTTCTACCTGAGAACAGTTTACAATAAAAATAGTGACAGTTAAGGGGAAAAAAATAAATAAATATAAACAAATATGCACACATACATATATATTCAGCAAAATAGCAATACAGCAGGTGTACTGGGATTAAAAAAAGAATACACAGCTCTGTCTTTCTAACCTGAGTGCATCCCCACACCCTGGGTACTCACAAAGGGCATGTACTCCCAGCCTCTGCCTGGGTGCATGACTGCTGCCTCGGCACGCTGCAGAGTGTGCACCCAAGGGGATGTGCCACCATGGGACTCCGGCTCACGCCAGGACCTCCGCCTTGCTCCTTCCGTAGCTGCCAAGCCAGGGAAGCGTTGCCTCAGATCAAAATGGAATACATTTCATAGGACGTGTACATCTATCCGCCATTCCCACCAGGCACAATTTTCATAGCACTGCCATAAGCTATTGAGGGTCATTTTACCTTCCTGTAATCACTCCTGACACTTTTTTTCAACAACATAAAGATCATGAAGATAGCTGGGAGTGGGTGGTATTCCTGTTTTTAAGCTGAACAGAGGAAAAAGATGGTTATTTATTCTAGATTTCTTGTCTCAGGTGGCACTGGTTGTTTTACTGTATTGTTTTCTCTGACAAGTTATTTTGAATAAACAGAGCTGTTCTTTCTGCTGTTTAGGGTGGCATTTGCTACATCCTCGACTTACAGCCTCCTTAGGCTCCTTTGATGTCCCTGGTGGTTGTTTCTCAGCTCCCTCTTCCTTTCGAGATACCTCTGGGTCCTTGTTTCATTATGTTGAGTCACGCACAAGACAGACTGATGTGCTGGTGGTGTGATGATGAGACTGGTACCGAGTCTGCTCTGTCTGTAGTAGTTTATTATTGCTGCCAGTGAAAAAGAAATCTAAACCTGGCAGCTCAGCCTGCTGTGAATCAATATTTTACAGGTAGTGTACTTTGAAGAGATGACATGAAGACAGACTTGAAGGAGGGACGTGGGGGGGAGGGGAAGAAAGAGAGAAAGAGGAGAATTTACCTTGACATCCGTTGACACACTTTTCCACCAAAAGTGAGGGAAAACAAGCACCACTGGTGCTGAGGCTCTGTCACACAACAGGACTCTTTGCAGCAACCTTTGCAGCAGCTGCTTGTCCTTGCTGGCCTTCCCTGCTATCACTCTGCCACAAAGGGGATAAAGCCCAGCAGTGATAAAGTGATAGCGCGCAAAGTGAACCGCACTTTTTTATCAATACCGAGTCGGAGAGCAGAGTAGTGCCACCTCAGGGGGACACCTCAGAGCCCCTGCATCAAGGACCAGGAGGGAGGGGACCATCCCTGATGTGCCAGCCCATGTCTTTCTCTCCTACTTTCTTCAGGCTCTTGGCAAAGTTTGATTTTATTTTCTCCTCTTTGGGCTCATCTGATGAAGCAATTTTTAGTTCTTTGTCACTGTACAATAGACAAGCTTTCTAAGGTGCCATATGGTAATAAAGCCTTTCATTACACTATGCTGGCCACCCATTTACTTCCTGGTGAAAATCCAGATATCGGTTACAATCTGCTGAGGCCCGAATGGCCCGACTCCAGATTATCTGTGAAATGATCTCTCCCTGCCTGCCTCGTCTTTACATCTGCTTTTAAATAGGACACTTCACCTGCTTAGCTCAAAGGCAGAGCTGGCAGCAGCCCACCACAGCATGCCCTACAGCTCTGCAGCTCCCTGCCCCTCAGAAGAAGTTTGGATCGTTTCTAAAAGTATAAGACAAGGGCTTCTCTTTCCATCCCTTTGCTATTATAACATGCACAGCATATATCCTGGTGGCAGGCATCTGGTGCATGACCAGCCGCGTGCCCCAGTCTGCAGGGTTTGCTGTCAGAGGGCTGCAAAACCCCATGAAGACCCCAGGACATGTGCCTTATCAAAACCTGGTGAGGTGCAATATCTTAGTGATGGATGCGTCTTGTAAATGCATATGGGGATGTCAGTCTTGCATCAAAATTAATACAGTGGCTAACATTACAAAACAGCTTGTATTTTGTAGGATTTAGATCGACCTCTGAATGAAAGGGGAAGTGAAGAGGCTTCACCTCGATATTCATCAGCACAGGGCCAATAAATTCCAAAATTTTGACTAGTACACCAACACTTACTATGTTTTATGTTGAAATCTGAATAAAGTAAAGCTTTCAAGAAGAAACTAGGATCATATTTCTCCACCTGTGTAGAGTGATGCCCAAAATGAGAAACATAGCTAAAAGATTTAGTGCAGCAAGAAATCCCTAGTGACAGAAACATAACTTTGTAAAGATTAAGAAGTTTGCCCAGAGTTTTACCAAAAAAAAAAAAAAAGACAAAAGGTTAAACCTTAAGTTCACACTTTCCTCCAGAAGTTTAGAAATCCTGCATTCTTACTTTGAGGTAACATCAATTGAAATGAAAACAATAACAGTTAATTAGTTACCAACTAACCTGATTTTTAAAGTTGGTCATTATCCTCAGAAAGTCAGTAGGACTAAGTCAGACTGTGTGGAGGAGATCAGGAGTGGTAGAGACAACATGACATCTTTCTGGACATGAAGACTGACCTGTAGTTTGCAAGAGATTTTAATAGTGGGTGGCTGTGTGTCCACCTTGCTCACAAGCCAGCTGAAAAGTCTGTGCATTTCAGGGAACCCATCAGACACAGCCATCAGATCTCTAGTTCTAATACCCTCATCATAAAAATGTGTATAGCATAATGCCTAATGGTTCAAAGACACAGTGTGATGATAATTATTAGCAATAGCACATGAACTCTACAAAGTAATTTTGGTCAGGTATAAAAGGATTATTTGATTTGATCATAGAGAGTTACAAACCAAATTACTTCTGATACAAGAGATGTTATTAGTGATCCCCATGGCCTCCCTGACTCGTTTAAAAATTATTTTGCAAATTTGAATAATGGAAAGTGAAACAATATAGATTTCTACCCCCCTTTCCCAGACTGTATAGATGAAAAGACCCTTAATCCACATGTGTGTACCCAGAATAATGACTGATCCAGGCTTACTTTTAAGTCTGCGCTTGCTGATGAGGTTGATAATGAGCTGACATGAATTAAAGTAAATAAAACTCAGGAGACCTATAACCTGGAACCTCTGTGTCTTGGAATTGAGGTCTTGATAATTGCTTAACTTACAGCACCGCATCATTTTAAATGTTGAATTGCAAACAATTTGGGAGGATGCTACACCGTATCCATGACATAATGGATGTGAAGTCCTACATGCACAAACGAACGCGTCCCCGCTGCAGGGTGGTCCAACTCGATTCCTTAAATACCAACACGCTGCTCTTTGGAGCTCACACTTCTGGGCCCTCTCTAGCAGCAGCCCCTTCATCCCGCTGCCCAGCCTTGCAAAGAATTGTGCCCCATGCACGGGCAGCACCCGCTCCCTGCTCCCAGCCCGTAAAGCTGCGGGCAGCCCCAGCCCCGCTCGCCCATTGCACAGCCGGGGAGGGGACGCCGAGCAGGGCTTTGGCCCCAGACACCTGATGCTGGAAAACAAACTGAGTTCACCGGCATGCCAGTGACCCTCAGGAGGAGCAGAGGCAGCTTCCTTTCAGTTCTTCGGGGTCATCATTAATAACAGATGGAATAAATCTAGGGCCAAGGCGGTGCTGCTCACCAGCAGATCCCAGGAAGGCTTAATACCACGTGGATGAACATGGTGTGTCGTGAACCGCTGCCCTTGTCCATGGGGTGGGCATAACCAGCACATTTTCCTTTGTGCTTGAGCTTTTCATTGCTGGGGCTCTGAAATCAAGTTGCCCACCTTGCTTAACACACAAACCATCGCCCACCCTGGTTTTTAATCTTTTAATAGAGTGAAAACACCTTGTGCATCTGCAACCTCTGCCTTTTCCTCTGCCCTTTCCTGGGTGTCCCCTTTTACAGGCTTCTGGGTCTCACCTCAGCAAACCTTGTGACCTTCTGACTCCATGTAAGTGACAGCAGCTCTTTTCTGCGCGACAAAACCTTGGGTTTCAGAGCTGAAGCACACCGCTCACAGGTGCTCTTAGCTAACTGTTGATCAGTTGTTTTTCCATTATCATTATTTGTTTACCTAGTGTGAAAACCTAGTATCTCAGTACAATTAGCTGGCGTACATCGGATACTTAATATGTGCTGCTCATAAATCATTGAGGAGAAAGTCTTTCTCTTCAGCCCAGCCTGCTGAAATGACGGCTGCTTTTAGAGGTTACCTTTGGATGTTTGGTACAGTTTTATAATTAAATCTCAATTGTGGGAGTCAAATGTTATATACTGAACTATGAAGAATGGATGAGAATTAATTTACAAGCTAGTAGGAGGGATCTGTTCTTTAGCCAAAGTTTCTGCTTTTTCTTAATATTTCTCTATTTTTTTCCTGTGTTTCCAGTACTGTAGTCAAATTCCAGTTTCCTGGTATTTTGTGTGCAATATTTTGGGCTGGAAGAGTTGGCCCCCCTGTTTCCTTCCACTCTTTCTAAATATTTCTAGCCAAGAGTTGCAGTCATAACCTCCCTGAAACACCTTGAGTTAAGAATAACAGCCTGGATAAGCCTATAATCATAGCCTAATTTTAGTGCTATATACATAGCATTTCCTCACTAAAACTGATGATACCTTTGGTGGAAAGAGAAAAATAGACACACCGTGAGGGATACACCAGGAAGCTCCACCTCACCTCACGTGTCCATGTGAAGCAAGAGGAGGAGAAGTTCCTTTTAGCCTCACTCCCCTGGGCTAGTTTGTCGGAGAGGATTTTTTTGCTCTTGCTCTGTACAACCTTTGTGGGTTTTAAGAAAAGGTTTAGTTACATGCAATTTCATCTGTAAAATCAAAGGGTATTTGCTGGGAACAGAAAAGTTACATCTTTATGAGTAAAATTGTTATGTTATGTGATTTAGCTTTCACACTGAGAGAAACAACTATTTAAAAACAAGAGCCAGAATAATTGCATTTCACAAGGGTAATGTTATATTACACTGATGTCTGCAGTTTGCATCACCGCTATACTTAACTCTACCCTTCTCTGTAGCTGTAAACATATCAACATCTCTCTTCAACTGCAAAATGCTAAATAGGAAGAGTGCTTTGGATTTTGAAAGGAACCAACTTTTAATGAGCTAGGACAGTTTTTAACTGGCTGGGGCTCTGCCTGTCTCCAAGATGAGGTACAGAAACCATTCTCATTCACTTGCCTGCGTTCACAAAATGTGAACAGACGGTTTCTTTTCGATAGACTGGTGACTGCTCACAAGGTTGGCACCTTTTGTGCAGCATAATAGGAAACGCATCTGCAATGCCCTTCTCAAATACAGCAAAGGCAGCTGTTAGAATTACACTTTTCCTGCTTTAAAGCCATTGACTGGTTGCAAGGCTTACAAATATTGTTATAGAGTAATCTTACCCAATTCCTGCTTCCAAACAAACAAACTCAACAAAAAGCCATGTCCAGGCACTCTGCCAATGCATCTGAACAAGAGCCCCGGCTGCAGTGAAGCGCAGTGATATGACACTAGCACAGCCATTACGGTCCGAGTACCAGCTATTTTTCAACCCCTCTGAAATCAGATTTCCGTTAAACAAAAAGTGACAATCTGATACACACGGAGTTGGAACATGATCCTTCCCTTTCCCCACATGAGGGGCTAGCCCTGAATTTTGCTTCAGGAGCAGGACTGGGTGTGAGGATGGGTGTTGCTCTACATATTACTTCCCATATATCCATTTATAACATTTATAGTAGCCAGGACAGTAGTCAGGCAATGAATTAACAAAACAGCTTGTAAAACTGTTGTGAAATCTGATTCTATATACAAAAATCTATCTGAGATCAAAGATGCAGCATCAAGTCCTATGAGGCTGCCAGCTGGAAACACAGTTGATAAAGGGCAGGAAAAAAAACAGACAGCAATACTGCATTTAAAGAGAAACTCAGCATCCAAGTGAGCCAAGCAGGTATAAATTCCCTTGCTGCGAACCGCAGATCTAATCTAATCTGTCTACCCATTTATAGCATACCGCACTTGCAGCATTTAAGCACCTTACAAAGATAATCACAGCCATAAAATAGGCACATGCATGTGGTCTGTTAATCCACACCGTCCCCATCTCCTTTCATTCCAGCACCAGAATACCTGCGATAATATATGTACGCCATCAGGACACAAGGCTATATGCAGGCATTTTGGAGCAGAGGATGCCTTCCTGCTATGATGAAAGTGAGAAATATCTACATTAATTTTATATTTATGTGTGCTTCTGCTCTGCTGTTTGCTATCTGGTTTCAAAGCATTTGCTGCTATCAGAGTTCACCACACATTGTAGGAAAGCATGTGGTGGCTTTGGAGAGCTCGGTGGCCAATATTCACCCCAGAACCCCAGCATTGAGGCTTAGAGGGTTGGTCCTGACCAAACTGGGCACTACAACCCCTATCTTGAGGCAGGGCTGCGTCCCTCCAGTTGGACAGCCTCAGAAAAATGATTAGGCAGGGAGAGACGTGGTGCTGGGAAAAGCAATCCCAGCTCCCAGAAATGGACCCATCAGTAATAAATTGGGCCGGCTCACATCTCAAGTGAAACATCCAATGGCAAGTGAGGCACAAGCAACACAAGCTGGGTTTTTACACTGACTGTTATATGTGGTGCTACATACAAAATAAATATTTTTTTATTTGGGTCGCTGTATTTGATTCTGGGCACTCCTTTGCAGGGGTATGGTGGACTCAACGAAGCAGCCCATGTGCAACGAGCATTGTGTCAGGGCTCCCCAGCAGAGGATGCAGGCTGTCATGGGCAGGTCAAACAAAGAGCTCATGAGAGGCTGGTGGAGGGTCAGGGCACAGCTCACTCTCTAATGCTGGCTCCTTTCTCATCATCGCCTCGTTTCCTGTATTTCATTGCCTTAGCTTTGTAGAGGGGCAATCCATTATTTTCCCCACCATCTTTTCAGTAAGGATTGCAGCTATTTATCTGCACTAGAAAGATGTAGAGCTGTGTATGTCTGTCATTCAAAGGCAAAGAAAATGCCCTCTGTATCTCCAGTGTACAGTATTCTTAGCTGGAAGTCATATCTCCCCAGAGGAAGACCCACCCATATAAAAGAATATTGAAGGCAAGCAAGAGGACAGTACTCAGATGGGTATCCCACATCACCTGCCAAGAGATGAGACGCAGTCTGTCAGGAGTCAAATTATTTTCCTGTTAAAATCGATGGTAAAAGCTGCGGTGAGTCAGAAAGAATCACCACTGTACATACCACTAGGCAAAAAAGACTTCCCACCATGAACAGGAAAAGAAGAAAAAAGGTAAGAGGGTAAACAAGCACATACTAAACTGCCAACACCAAGGCGTTGAGGGTAGGAGGCACATTTTCTAACAGGAATAAATTCCCCGTGGGTCCCGAGGAGAAGCCCCACCCTCCTGTCGCAGGAGCGGTGCTGAGCCCGGCCAGCAGGGCAGTGAGGGGTGCTCGGGGTGCCCAGCTCGCCTGAGGCAGTGGGCCCTGAGGAAGCCAAAGCTGCCTGTCCAAAAACCAGGTGGTGGGGTGGAGGAAAGCACTCACCCTGCTCAGCCCACCTGGCAAGTCACTCTGACACTACCTGCACAGGCAGTGAAGTTTTTGGGTGCAGCCAGGCCCGCTGCGAGCTGCAGGCAGCAGCCGGGGCCCTGACCGCACCAACCTGCCTGCAGCAGCCAAAAATTAGGTCCCCCACAAAAAAATGAGAAGCCAGAAGGTTAGGAAAGCCCTGGCCAAAATGAGTCCCTCAGCATCACCGAGGGGCCCAGACCCCCACATGCTCTGCTCCTCTCTCAGTGCCCAGGCCCCCGGGGCTCGCTTTGCCATCAGCCTGCAGTACGGCCATGGCACATCCTCTTCTCCCCAGGATGCCTGGTATGTCACAGGGGTGGTGGTGGAATCGGCAGCACCCAGTCTGTAGTAAAATGGCTTTAAAAGAATGTTTAAATCACTTGTACCAAAGCAAGTACACGAGATACAGGTAAGATACATGGCTATGGTACCCCAGATATCAGTTTTCCATAGCACTGTTTGTTCCTCATTAGTAAACATTTTCTTTAAATTATCTTGGATACTCATTAAATATTATCAGCTACTTAGAACCAAAGGATAATTATGAGTTTAATGAAGCGTGTACCAGCTTGCTGAAGTCTAACGTTTGTTTCTCTGCTGGGACTCCATTTTACTTTGCACTTATCCTTCAGCAAAGCTACTCTACAAAGTCACTTTGGCAATAAGAAGTATTTAATTAGATTAATGAATTTTTATCACCTCTCCTAGGGATTAGGCTTGTTAAATCCTGGCGACCAAAGAACAACAGATTTTTTATTACTAAATGTTTAGGGATGCATTGGTTGTGTTGCCGTGGCAGTCCTCATAAGTCAGGCTGCTTTGGGCAGTTCTACCTTGTATATCCCTTGGTAGGAGAGGGATATTTGGCAGGGACAACCTGTGCCTTCAGTTAAATCACAGAAATCAAAATGCAAATGAGGGCGTGCATACTCCAGACAAGGTTTACAGCAGCTGACTTTATTTCAAAGTTTCCTAACCAGCTCTGTGGGAGGATTAATGAAACCGCTAGTCACCAGGTCCTTTGTTGTTGGGGTTTTTGTTGTTGTTGTTATTGGGTTTTGTGGTTTGTTTTTTTTTTTTTTTTGCTTTTTTTAGAGGAGGTCTAACAGTCTGCATTAGGCTTGGCTCACTAGCTGAAGAGCACAGCTACTGTCTGAACTAAGGAAATTGTTACCGTATTTGCTCTTTGGGTGGCTGTTTGTCACAGTCACAGCCCAGGGCACTTGCTTCAGATGCTGCAGGAGGAGCACAGCCCCTACATTCTGAGGCTTTTCTGGCTAAAGAAGTCAAGGTGTCAGGTTTTCACATCACAGGATGACACAACACACATTTCCTGGGGAATACGTGACAGCAACGAGCAGGTGAGCTCCTGAGATGCAACAAGGCAAAATGTTTTGGGGCCCACTCACAACGGATATTGATGCACCTCACATCCCAACCACACATACAGCAGTTGCACTTCCAAAGCACAGCTGCACTTGTACGAAGATGAAGCGGAGCAACCTCACCACGTAATAACCCGGCTGCTGGACTGGGACAGCTGGGTCCTCCTCAAGACAGACGGATATTTGGCAGGGTTGGTTGAGTCTCTGAAGCAGGTGTTGCTGTTCACAGATAGATTCTGGGGGTGATTTGTGTGGTTCATGTCACCCCAGCCTTGTGCCCATGGCACACAAGTGATGGTTACTGCTGTTGTTCATGGGAGGCATCCATGGAGGTGACTTGCAAAATCTGAAAAAATGTAAATAGTGGCAAGCAGCCTGAGAAACAGAAACTGTAGGGCCAATGTATTTTCTGCTCCTGAATCACCAGGGTGCTTTGGAAAATCTCTACCTTAATGACCTGCCAGATTTAAAGGACACATCTCGTACAAGTACTGGGACCAGAACCACAGGGGTCCTGCCCTAGCTGTAGCAGGGATGCGCCTATGACTATTTTCACTCTGGATGTGCCACTTACTACAGTGTTTCTTCATCCAGCACAGCCCAAAACCTACCTGCAAAAAGTGAAGTAGCATCAGGTTTTCCCTCCTAAGCCAAACCCTGCAGATGCTGAAGACACTAGCAGCTTCAGAGACCCTGCAAGAAGGAGGGATACCAGCAGCAGCCGAAGAGCTGCAGTAACATCAATTTTAAATGACGTCTGTAAAGCAATCGGGAAAGGAACACACAGCATTGATGCAAACAGATGACTTTGTCAAGAGCCATGCCCGTGTGCTACGTGGCACACCTTTGCACAGGCCCAGTGCAGGGGAGGCTGTGCAGAGTTTTGCACGTGTGATATTGCAGGCCTGCAGCCGAGCACACCAGAGCTGTGCAGGGTCACCAGCACGCTGCACATACGAGGTAGGCTCTGGCAATTTCCTGGGTGTCTGGATGCGACCGCGCAGCTGTCAGCCCCTCCATCCGCAGCGCTGCTGCATCCCGCCTTGCCCACTAATGTATGCATATTTTTGCGCCCATCTGTCTTCGATAATCTGTCCCCCAGGAGGAAGAAGGAATAATTAAGCTGTTTGCTAAGGGAAGAGGCTGTTTCTGACCAGTGAAAGTAGCTCAGCCACTTGGCTCACCTCACAGAAAACACGCACCTATTGGCCACTGATGCTGCAAGCACACAGCAGTTTGAACTTACTAACGAAGGTAACTCTGTGCTGGTGATGCTAGAAGGGGAATAGAGGACTAGGCAGCCACACTAGAGTTTATCTGTATTCTGCAGAGTGTGTCTGAGTAATAAAGTCACCTTCCTCAGCAACCTTTGCCCAAGAGTGAACTTGATTCTCCACAGCATGTTTAAGAGTCCTGTAGCACCTGCATGAATAATGCCTTGTAGGACATGCTCACTGAACTTCCCGGGATGCTGGATCCAAAGGTGAAAGAAAAGAGGATGAGAAGTGGAGTGAATGGAGGAAAGATAAAGAGAAAAGCACAATAGGAGGGAAAAAGTGAAGCTGTAAATGAAACACTGATTATAAAGCAAGTGAAAAAAAAGGCAAAAGTAGCATAGTGAAAGTATGAGCATTAGCTCATATATTTAACACTGAAAATCCCAAGAAAATACAGTAGGACTCCTTCTCTGAAAAATCTGTCTTGAAGTCTATTGAAAGAAGCACATTAAAATCCAACATGGATGGTGTCACAGCAAGCAGAGGGGAGGAGAAACATGAAGGAGGAGGTGGGTGATTAGGACCCCGTCTACCTCTCAGCTGTGGCAGGATGTGTTTTCGCAACACATCAGCTGCTTAAATCACCTGATCTTCCTATTGTCTGTTAGAGCACATTAAATATTGTCTGACAGAGCACATTTACAGTCTCAGATTGCATCAGGGGAGTTTTAGGTTGCATATTAGGAGGAATTTCTTCATGGAAAGGGTGGTCAAGCATTGGAACAGGCTGACCAGGAAAGTGAAGGAGTCCCCATCCCTGGAGGTACATAAGGGACATGGATGTGGCACTAAGGGACATGGTTTAGTGGTGGGACTCAACAGGTCAGGTTAATGGTTGGACTTGGTGATTTTGAGGGGTTTTTCCTGCATAACATAGGTGCATATAATATATATGAAGTTGTTTGAAACACAATTTATGTACCTTCCTTTAAAAATTCATCACAGCTAATAAATACTTACACTTACTTATGAAGCACGAGATAGGACCAGAACCCTCATTTTATTCTGTGTCTGCAGAGTGATAAGCATTAAGGGGTCTGCAGGTCTTTGCTGCAGACCCATACTGCAGCTTATATATAGCAGCTTAAATAACAGTAATTAGTGCATGGTCACTTAACATGCCTGCCAGTGAGGGTGTTTCAGGGTAATCAGATGACATTTATTTACCTTTAATTCCAAGCCAGTTTGACACAGAGTATTCAAACTCTCCAGAAACGTTCTCTGCTCCTGTCAAAGTGAATGTGGCACTTCTCAGGCCAAAGGCAGTTTCCTAACCATCATTACAGGGGACCTAATAATGATATCTAATTGCAACTTTAATGACGCTGCCATGATTACACAAGAATATTTTGTCCTTCCTAGCAGGCTGCGGTTTGCATTATAATTGCTTCAGAAAAAAATAAACATAATTTACCAAGCGATCCTCGGGAATACTGCATGGCACTACTGCAGAGCACATATGCCAACTCAAACCATGTGTTTGAGGGCACTCAGCGATTTTGCCCTGCACCACAAGGCAGGCTCCGTGCTGCATGGGGTACTTCACTTAGGGGTGTGGCAGGAGTTAGAAGAGGCCACACTGTGCAAACCTTACCACCTTCTGAAAAGTCTTTCACAAATATGTGCAGCTTAACTCAATATCGCCAGCCTCCATTTCAGCAGTGAAATAGTCCCAAGTCAACCACCCTCCCTGTTAATCTGCAAGTGCAAAGATAGAGGCATGATGGATACGTTTTCACAGAACCACAGGATCACAAATGGTTTAGGTGGGAAGAGACCTTAAAGACCACCCAGTTCCAATGACCAGAAGCTCATTGTTCAATCAAGCAGGCCTCCTGGTGTTTTTGCCTGACTTCCTCTCCGTTGGGATGCATTGCTCCTGAGCTTGGAGGAGGTGATCCTTGAATTTTGGGCCAGCTTTTTGGCCCCTCTTTCCTCCAGGGCTTTGTCCCATGGTACTCTACCAAGCAGATCCCTGAAGAGGCCAAAGTCTGCTCTCCCGATGTCCAGGGCAGTGAGCTTTCTGAGCTCCCTCCTCGCTGCCCTCAGAAACCAAAACTGCACCAGTTCCCAGTCACTGCAGCCAAGGCTGCCCTTGAGTTTCACACCCCCACCAGCCCCTCCTTGTTGGTGAGAACAAGGTCCAGCACAGCACCTCTCCTCGTTGGCTCCTCTGTCATGTGGAGAAGTAAATTGTCATCGGTGCATTCCAGGAACCACCTGGACTGCCTGTGCCCTGCTGTGCTGTCCCTCCAGCAGATATTGGGGTGGTTGAATGAGAACCAGGGCTTGCGAACCTGAGGCTGCTTCTATGTATAGAGGGCCTCATCTACTTGGTCTTCCTGATCAGGTGGCCTGTAGCAGACTCCCACTATAATGTCACCTGCCCTTGCCCTCCCTTGATCCAGACTCATAAACTCTCTGTCAGCTCCTCACCCATCCCCAGGCAGAGCTCCATGCATTTCAGCTGCTCACTGACATAGAGGGTGTTTTCCCCCCAGGTCTCCCCTACCTGTCCTTCCTAAAGAGCCTGTATCCTTCCATTGCAACACTTACCTTCCTTTGTGCTGCTCTTCTGCTGCTCTCCTGCTGACCCATGACCCTTCTTCAGGCTCTGGGGTCTATCACTGATGCTGGTGTCAAACCAGGAGGAGTCAGATTTTTTAGTTTAAAACTATTCCCCCTTGTCCTTTCACTCCACTCGCTAACACAGACTCCCTCCCAGCTTTCCTGTAGGCCCTCTTTAGATACTGGAAGGCTGCTATAAGGTCTCCCCAGAGCCTTCTCTTCTCCAGGCTGAACAACCCCAACTCGCTCAGCTTGTCTTCATGGGAGTGGTGCTCCAGTCCAATACTACCCCAGTGCTCTAGTCTTAATACAATTTTTGTTGTTGTGTGTAGGTTTTAATTTAATTTTGCCCTATCTGGCATTCACTTTATCTGTTGTGATTAAACTAATCCTGCAAGGGACTCAGAAAAGGTGTCTGAAGGTGCCCCAGGGGGTGCCCCGGGGTGTGGATCCACACGGACAACCCCTGCTACCCAGCCACCGTCAGACCCGCCAGGGAATGTGATAAGAGGGAGAGCAGCACCTCTGCCGCTTGGCATTGGGAGGGATTTAAAAACTAACAGAAAATGAAGGTAAAGCTATAATCTAATTTTGAAAAAATGAGGATTAAAGGTTCCATTACTCATGCTGTTTCCACTGTACATATAGAGGTAACAATATGTGATTTTGCTGGATAAAAATACAGGCCCCATGCAAAGCTGGCATGGTGCATGTAAATCCCCACTGTGTTTGTAATGAGTGAAGGTTAGGCTCATGCAGATATGTGACTGTAAGCCGTTTTCGTATTTGAGCAAGCATAATAGGAAGAGATTGTCCCTGGACTCACTGGCAAGTCCGGATATTCTCCGCTGCATTACAACAACAACAACAACAAACTCGCTGGGAGAGCGGCGTGGCTCCGCGACGTGTCTCCCCGCTTATCGCCTCCTAATGCACAAATTGGGTGCCAGCGGGTGGGCTCCCCGCCTGGGGTGCTCCAGGCTTTCTTTCCCGTGAGGCTGCTTTAATTTCAGATATTTGGTAAGCATCTGTTTTTACAGGGCTGGGGAGCGTGGAGAAAAAGATGGTAGATGATAATTTCTCAGTAGTCAGAGAGGACACCCCAGGGCAAGGCTGTCTGCCCTGGTGGGCTTGTGGGTTAAGCCAGACGATGGCATGGCCAGTGACACTGGTATGTAGGGGGAGGACTTCCCTGCTGAGCCAGCAGGTCACTTCACACATGGACAAGGAGTTCATCAAGCGTCTGTGCAGGCTGGTGCAAAAGGAGTAGGTGAAGGTAGCAGCAGTGAGCTAGCTTGGTGAAGGATGTGTTGGAGGAGCAGGAGGAAAAGCTGCTGGAGGTTACCTGCTGTACAGGTGCAAATTCTTTGTCACCACTGAGGAGGGAAGGGTGTTTTGGGCACCATAAGCACAGCCACAGAGAGCTGCAAGAGAAGTGTGGAATGGAGCACAGGCACGGAGAGACAGAGAAGAAGCAAGCTGGTGAGAAAAGGGAGCGCAGCAGGTGGCCTTGCAGCGGAAACAGAAAGCAAGAGCCATGGGTGGCGGGATGTGGGAAACGAGCCTCAGTGCCGTGAGCCTCCGTGTGCGCTGGGGAGAGGCCTGCAGGAGCTCCCGGGGGGCGAGGAGCCACACGGCGCCACGTTCTCATCTGTCGCGTGTTCCTTCCTGTGTCACCCAGGGACTCGCATGCGGAGGTTACGGGAATTTATTGCATTTTTACATTTCGCTCCCTCTCCCCGCCTCGCCCCCCCCACACACACCCACACCCACAGATGTCTCTTGGTGTTCATGTAGCACTGACTCTTCATTACGGTTAGCAGCAGTCTCTTGTCTCAAACCATCACATCTGCTGCACTAAGATTTTCCCGTTTTGTACATTCCTTAATCCCCTGGGCAGATAAAGAAGTTGTAATTTCCCAGAAGAAAAGGCTGTTTTTTGGGGAGACGTTGTCAGTGTGCCTCTACATTGCACCACCAAGAACCTCCTGAGATTTCTGCGGCTGAGCAGACCTAGCTAAATAAACTCTGGACTTGAAGTCTGACTTTTCATCATGGCTTTTCTGCTGTTGGGATTTTCTCACCTCTGCATCCCAGTGCATTCAGGGACTAACCAGGGACACAGCCACTGGTAACGGACAGAAAATGGCTGGTGGGCAGGGACCCAAGAAGTTGAATCAGAAGGACCAGGAATGAACCCATGTAGGTCCCAGGTGCTGGGATGAAGTGGACCCACAGTAGTGTTTTATTGCCCTGTAACAAACCATTCACCGTGCAAAGAAAAATCATATCGATAATGTATCCCTAACCTCAGGACAAAGCCTATCCAAAACTAGTAGCCATTTATTTCTGTAAATGTACCTATTATTTATTGAATACATTAGCATGTTGAATGCTGTATGGAGAGACACCATACTCGTTCCCCAGAGGTTATCAGTTAAATTATAAATACATTACAGTACCAGAAGGGCTAACAAAACCAGCTCATGCCCTGGTCCCCTGCTGCAGAACATCGCCCTGCGCTGCTGCCGCTGCCACGCCGGCTTTCCCGCAGCACAGGGACAGCACCGGGGGACATCAGCATACCAGGGCCACCCCGGGGAGCCTGCAGGGGAGGTGGGATTTCACTCAGGCACCGCTGCAGTATCCCTCGCTGTCTCACCAGTGTCCCTCACTGTCTCACCCTCTGCAGTGCGAGGGGTCAGGATGTGCTCATCACCCACCCCCAGGGAGACGCATGGCACACCGGGGACTTAAACGGTGGCACCCCCTGTACGGTACCACCCTCCCTGTTCTGTGCGGTTCTCTCATCTGTGTCAGAAACTGAGACCCACTAAAACTATTTGCCAATGGCACGGATGCCAAAAAACACCAATTCTAGCAGTTTTTTCCCTGTAATAAAAAATTCCAAGGAATGAGGAATATCTTTGTAAACAAGGATCTTTGGATTCCCTTTGTTTAATCTCTCCTGAGTCATTAATACTCCATCTTTTTTGAAAGCTACTATATCTGAAAAACTCTTTTGTTGGTGTTTTTTCTTTTCTCTCTCTTTATTGATTAATAAAAGCTGAGACATCCACATTAGTATAGCACAAAGGTTTGGGCTCTGAAAATCTACAATTTTCAACAGTTGATGGACAATGTGAAGTGTTTGACACCAATTTAAAATTATTAGTAATAACAAATCAAAAATTTGCATTTTAATAAATTAATTTGAGATGTCCAAGCTGACAGCTAACTTCCATTTACCAAACAAGTAAATGCTGCCTTTAAAACCATTGTATTCTTTCTCAGCATCTTTGTAAGTTATTTTCAGCTAGTTCTTGCAAACATTTAAGATTTTAATTGTTTTTCTCCACTTTCCTGCTGCTAAATGAACTAGCACAGATTATTTTATGCCATTTAAATGGTGCTTAGAGCAGACAGGCAAAGCATAAGTCATCTATAGTGCTTTTGCCCAACTCTAATCATTACATTTTCCCTTTAGTGGACAGAGATTTTGCTTCCACTCTTCTGAGGGAAAGAGTGTGGAGCCATCTCAGGGCTTGGTAGCCATCAGAGATGTCACACAAGGGTGCGTTCATGAATGGCCCTGGCAGAGTTAAATGCAATAAATCAGTGTTAAAGGGTAGGCAGCCATGAGAAACCTTTCCATCATTTTTTCCATACCATGGGATTTGAGTTTTCTCTGTTTGACCAATTATTTAATGAGATTCTTTTCTTTTTGTGTAGCCACCTGACGTGATAAGAGATCTTTAACTCTGGGTCACACATTCAAAGGTAGCCCGGGTGTCTTTTCAATAACCATTGTAAAATCATCCAGCAATTTTAGCACCCTCTTCATCTTCACAGAATATTTAATCTAATGGTTGAAATTCCCACCAGACAGAGCAATGAAAGACTGGGAAAGTAGTGAAGGAGTCCTGTGACCGAGAAGAGAAAGCCATGCATTTCAGCGACCACGGGGGGAAGGATTTCTGCAGCTGCAAGGCACAGCCTGTCCATGTCATGCTTTCTGCCTGTCCTGCCTCAGGATGGGCTGAGAGAGCTGCCTTTAACCCTGCTCCAGGCATACCGGACCAGGCTGCAGGCTGCGCTGCTGTGGGAAAATGCAGAATTCCTCTGCCAGCACAGCGCCTGTTGTGGGGAGATACAAAAGATAGCCATCTCCAAGCCTGTCAGTCTGGCAAGCAGCATTAACAATAAATTCAGAAAACATCACATTTTAAACAAATGGTTTTGGTGCCTTCCTCCAGTTCCCAAGCGAAACGACCTAATGTTTTCTAAACACCAATTTTTTAATAAGGAATAATCCACGGTGCCAGGACAAAGCCACTTCAGACTCATGCATTTTTGCTGCATATACTGTGAAGCCTGTGAAGATTTATGCAGTGATCAACTGCTTCAGCATCCTGAATCATTCCAGAGACAGATTGTCTGTAAATAGGAGACCTTGAGGGAGCAGAAAATGTAAGCAGGAAAGCACAGTCGCTCTAACAAGTAAAAACCCTTAAAACAGGGGATATCTTCAGTACTCAAAAACATTTAAAAGAAAAGCTGACAGCTTTCCTTAAAAAGACATACTGATGATGCAAGGCAAGTGAGAAGAAAAGAAGCTGCCGTACAAAGCCAGCTGTGACAAACCTCTGTGGCACGGAGGGGCTCAGACCGCCGAGAGGAGCCTTCACCCTCCTGCTCTTCCACAGAGTGTGTAAGGCAGCAGGTGGGCAGTACGGTCCCTGCAAGGGCAGGGCAATGACTTTGCACTGACATTTTGCCACACACGTTTGCCTCCTCCTTCAAACACAACCTCCTTCGGGGAGCTCAGACCTCCTCAGAGGTGCAGGAGCAAGCAGTGGCTGTGGGAGAAGCCCCGCTGCATCCTAACACCTGAGACTTCAGGTGGCAGGCAGGGACATAGCCAAAATGACAACCTGCCTGGCGACTCACACAACAGATGCTTTTGGGACAACTCTCCGTTTTTAAGAACAGCGGCAGTGCCCTGTCACACTCGGTCAGGTCACAGGGGAGGACAAGGTCTGGAGGTGGCACCATGGTTCATGAGCAGCAGAGCAATGCCCTGCTCTCCCCCAGCCTTGCATGGGGCACAAGCACGAGGTGCTGCAGACTTGGTGTTTCAATACCTATTCTTAGGTAGCTAACTTGAGGGAATTGGCTCCAGGCAGATGGAGAAAAGTCTAAAACATTACTTCATCACCCAGAAGGTTTTTAAAGCAAGAAGCCGTGTCCTTGTAACTATGCCTAATGTGGGCATCACAAGTATGTAGCGGGGCCTCAGCACAGTCAAGAAGGAGACATTTAACTTCATGTGGAATTTATGCCTACCACATGCAGATGTCTTCTTCCTTTGGCCACCTGGACCTACAAGTGTCTCTAAGCCACGCATCCAAGAGGCAGGAAAGTATAATGTACCAGAAATGCAGCTAGCAGAAACTTGCAGGGAAGTATTAGCTAAAGTAGGCTACCTCCTCCTTTAACTTCTGCCTTTCCCAGGCAGTGTAGGTATGTCTACTACCTATTGTGTGCGGTAAACATAAGCAGTGAATCTAGTTTGCACCAGTTCCCTGGCACCAAAAGCTGACCCACTGTCTTTACATTCAAAGACAGAATTTATAAAGCCTGCATTGCGGTTCAGCCTTGAGTTTGGGCTGACATTTGTCTCCTTCCCCAAATGAGTTGCCTGGTTACATTTCAAGCAGACTTCTGAAAGTATACAAATGTACTTCTTCTAAAACTGATAATCATCTTCAAGGGGGGAAGGATTATATCCTGTTTTTGCTGATGTGAAGGGCCCCAGGCACCCTGATTTAAAAAATGATCTGACAAGAAGCGAAGACTCAAATGCTCCTTGACACATATACATCTGACACCTCAGATAATCAGCATAGTTTCATGGAATTAGCTGAAACTCCATCCTCACCCCCCACCTCACACTTGTCAGCTCACTGCAGAAAACATGCTGAATAACAGTGCATCGCACCACGGCTCTGCTTTTATTATATTTTCAGTCCAGAAAGAAAAAAAATCTTTTTTCTTACTGTTTCCTTTCTGTCAACAGAGCTATTCTTCCCTTGATGCCATATCAAATGTTTAAAAACTTTCCACTGTTAAGTTTTAAAAGCAGTACGTGAACCAAGGAAAAGAAAAAAATGGAAAAAAGAGAAGAGAAAATGGAGGTTCCTGAGCTCAGCTTTCCTATAAAGAAGCCCAACCAGGACCTCTCTACTCGAGCTAGAAGCCCCAGCCTGCCTTCCCTTCCCAGTGGTTTCAGCTGCATCTGCATAGTGTGGGTGGGAGTAAATGGCAAGGGAGAAATTTTGCCCGTCTTTCTCAGACGATCTGTATCTAGCTGTGTAGGACTTTGCTTTTGAAAAGAATCTATAGGATGTGTAAGTAAGTCATATGAAAGCACACAGATTTGGAAAAGGAACTTTTCATGGCATAGCAGAATGCTCCCCTCCTTACCTGAAGTATTTTTGCAACACCTACATTTACAAGAGTCCTTCTTTTTTCTCTTCCTCTTTGATCTATCCCATTCCTCTGATGTAAGTGATCAATTCCTGTCTCTTTTCTCCCAAGACTTTCAGAGAGCCTGTGCCCTACTCTCATGACTTCAGCCTGTATCCCCCACATTTGGTGGTTGTCTTCCTCCATCCTCCCACTACTTCTCCCACTGGCCAAATTTCCCAACATCTTTTTCCATAGTTGTCTCCTTGTTCCTTGACAGCATTATCCTTCGGTATCCTCTCAAGTGACATCCATAGACAAATGACTTATAATCATTTGTCTATGATTGACCTATCTTACTGCCCAGAACTGCTTGGTTTCTGAGCAATGTGCCAGCTACGATTTTTTTATTTGTACTTTTAAATCTCTAAATAGCTTGACTGGAAATTGATGCAGGGGCTGTTTTGGGGGGCAGACCAGGAGGTGAAAGGGGATCTCTGTATGGTCTGACCCAGAGGGCTTTATTTTCATTCTTTCATCTCCTTTTCAAATACTGCACTGCAAAACCTGAATTTCTTCACCTTTCCTGGCCCTGCTGTTGTTGTTTTTGTTTGTCTGTTTGTTTGTTTTGTTGTGTTTTTTGTTGTTGTTGTTGTTTTGTTTTGTTTTTTGATGACCAGTATTGCTTCCTGTAGCCTTACATCAATCTGTACCTCTGTGCCTCCTGCCCCTTGTTCTATACACTGCGGTTTGGGGCAGGAACTCGGTTCTTCTTCGGTGCTTTTGTAGCCCTGGAGCAGCCATGTTCCAGCCATGCCTGGGCCTCCCAGCCACTCAGACCAGGGCAATCAAGTACTGCAGATGAAGGGTTTGGATTTCAAGATGTATTTTCTAAGACAGTTTTTCATCAAGCAACATTCTGACAGTAACCTCTGAAGGGTGAAATCTTTTCCCAGGTGGTGATTACCTCTCATTTCACTGAAAGTAGCTTTTCTGTTGGCCTTCCAAGTTCTCACCTGGAACTGAATCAAACCCCATTTCTTTCTCCAACTTTGCTTTAGCTCACAGAAATTTCAATTTGGGAATAAGTTAGCATCTCCTTAATAAGACTGGAAGACTTTCAGCCCATGTTACACTTTGCTTATCTGAGGTGTCCGAGCAACCATGGTTTCCATCAGCTTCAAATGTGGATTTTCAGCAACTTTGGAGAAAAGTAGGTCACCAAATTCAATAAATTTCATTTGAAAAACTGACATAAAACTGTTCTCTTTAAAAATTCCCAGCAGTTCTTGCTTCTAGCAGGCTAGATATACTTGAAAGAGTGGTTTCTTCCCCCACGTCTTAGAGTTGCAGGTGCCAACAAACACCAAAAAGTTCAGATAACTGGGACAAGGAGGACAATGGGGGCTTGATGCATTTGCAGGTTTGGCAAGGAAAGTGAAAAAAATACAGCACTAAAAGGACACAAAATGCATGGTGAGTAGATAAGATACCTCACCAGCTTTAAGCAGCCATAGATAAAGGGTTTGCAATCTAGCCTCATTATATTCATGTTGGGAGTATCTGGTAAAAGCACTGGTGTCCAGTTATACACATTACCTCAGAAGTGTTGCTATTAATGCTGTTAAGGCCTGGGTTTGTTATGCTGAGCAAAAGTAGCAGCTGTGATAGCTAAGACTGCAAACACTGCCCATTTCAACCCTTTGTTTTATCACTTCTCACCATTATTTTTCAGACATTGTTTTCTGTTCTTGGTTCCATGCCCATATTGGACACAAAAACAAAGTGTTTCAGTCAGCCCATTACAGTAATCATCAAGCATAAGAGGGTTAATTTCAATAATGAGATATAAAATATATCTGTAAATGATGCAGCTGTCTTCAATATTTTTAATCTATGTGCTTAAATATATTAATCTACGTGTAATTTTGTGTGTTTGCACATAATTGCCCATCTATTTTACGGACTGTCTTGGGCTTTTTTCTGTTGCAAAGTATCTCTACTTCATGGCATTTGAAATCACCCAGCGTTTTACAGTAAAGAGAAGGCATGGACACAGAAACTTTTATAAATCACAAATCCAGAAAATAATTGCAGCTGCAGCCCCCTCCAGGACTTATTAACAGGTTCCCTGTTTGCTCGTGTAGGTAAAAGGCTCCGCCCATGGATAAAGCCGGTTTCTTTGTGCAGGGCGATCCTGCACCAACCGGGGTCAGAGCTGCCTGAGCAGCACCACTGCCAATGCACCACACAGAAACATCCTCAGTCGTGTAGGATTTATACTGTGATCGATGGCTTTGGCATCCTGAATGACTCTGGAGACAGTTTGTTAAGAAGGGGCCTTAGGGAGCAGAAAACAAGAGCGGGGAGTAGACTCACAGTTAAAAGAAGAATTGGCACAAGGCTGCATATAGGTGAAAATTCAGATTCCCTTTTGAATTTCCTAAAAGCTGGAGGCATCTGAATCCAGGGTTTTGCTCTAGGCCCAGAACTGATGCATAAGTAAATCAGGCTCCTCTATGAAATCTCTCTAAATCTGCAAGGCACCATCAATCAAAAGGTGCAATCAGCTTTCCCCTGCTCAAGTCCCTGCAGAGCTATTCCTGGCATGCTGCTGGAGGAAAGCGAGGGCAGAGAGATGCGCTTTGTCACTCCAAACGTGGTCACAGTGCTCCCGCACGAGGAGAGCAGCCAAGATCCCCTGCCTGCAAGCCGAGTTTCACAATGTGTCATCACCGCCTCTGCCAGGGTGTCTGGGACTGTCGGGTCAGCGTCTGGTCTGCGCTCACCCACAGATATTTCTACCTCATTTGACTGTCAAAGTTTCCTTGTTGTTTCTGGAAGAGCATTACCAGACATGCCCTAAAGTTTCATGAGGGAGCTACAGACCGGATCCTGCTTCCCCTTTCGCCTTGGTTCAGCTCCTGGGTGCATTAGAGGCCTCATGCATGCAGGGCAGGACGATGTGGATGGGAGCCCTGTCCCCCAGGCACCGCGGGGATGGGACGCGCAGCGCTCTCCCTCGCATGTGTCTCAGCCAAGCAGGACTTGGGCTTTTTGCACTAAATCCATCCCCTCGGTCCTCCCAGGCATGTCGCAGAATTTCATGTCAAGGTTTCCCACACTAACGTTAACCCTCAACCCACACATCAGTGCCTGTCTCCCTGCTGGCATGGCTCGGAATATATACGCCGAACGAAGCCTTTCAGCAAAGAGTACTGCAGTGAAAGCAGATTGACCTCAGAAATTTGCTTCCTTTTTTTCTTTTCTTTTTTTTTTTTATGCAAAACCTTGCATAAGGGTTACTGCATATTTTGCAATGCCAAGACGCGTATCGTTCACATCCACACATATAGAGGTTACATGAGTGTCACCAGGAGAACGTATCCCTTCAAGAATTGTCCTAATCAGTGACTTTAGCGTTCTTTTAATTACACTCCTTAACACACATCTCAGAATTACAGAGGTGGATGTAATTTAATTAGCAAAAAAAAAAAAATACACATTTATATTCCCTTAAAATATAGGTTACAGCTAAGACATGACGGGGTGACACAGGTTCCACCTGGGAAGCAGGTCTGTGTGCCTCCACCTGGGGGCACGCTCAGATCCCACCCGGGCACAGGAGCATGAAGGAGGCTGGAGGCTGACAGCTGCTCGTTAGGGTCTGCTGGGGTCCCAGCCCAGCTCCCGGCCGACAGGTGGCCACGTGGCAAACGAAACTGCTCACAATTAGCACTAATTGACACTCCTGTGGCCCGTCTCCAAAGAGAGGTCAGGGAGCGGGTAGGCCTGAAGGATGAGCCTATGCTGGCAGTCAGGGGCTGGGGAAGGTGCCCTGCCACCAGCAGCACCACCGCCACGCCTGAGCACAAAGCTCATCACCAATATTTTGACAGTCCTGGCTCTGCCCGGAGCGCCTCAGCCTGGCCTCTTTCATACCCACCTCTGGGAATTTGCCCCCACCCTCCCCACACCAGCTTTCCGGGGAGCAGATGCAGGAGTCTGAGTTTGCTACCATCACCCACCTTTAGCTTTTTTTTTTTTTTTTCATTTAGAAACATTTCCACATTAAAAATGTGCAGTAAACTGACCAGCTGCCACCCCTTGATGCTTAATCCTCTCTAATCTGGTCTGGGAGCGCTGAAATGTACAACTTTCGTTTATTATGCAGCTTCCAAAAATAATTGAATGTAGCAAGTAAAAAGGGCAGCAAGTGTGGAGGAAAGGAAATGAAGCCCTCAGCTATTTATTTATTATTTGCTAAGGGCTTGCACAACATGCTCACTGCACTGAGGTGACGTTCACCCCCTCAGAGGGCACATACACTACTCCAGTCATGGGCTGAGAAATGCCCAGATCTAACATGGACCCTCTCCACCCAGCAAAGAGATAGCCCATGCCCCATAGCCCTTGCAATCTAACAGCAAACAGCATGGTCCCCAGGGACAGAATTAATTGGGAGTTTGGCTTTTATACCAGTTGGCTTGATTGACTTCATCTGTGGCCTCACAAAAGCAGTAAGTCTTTCAGAGGGGCTCCCTATAAATTTATGGCTCACGAGGCAGGAAAAAAATCTCATGTAAATTATACCCTTTGAAAATGATCATGAGGTATCTAGATGGCCCAGGGGACTGGGAAGGAAGCCTGAAGTTTCATCTCTGGATCATTTAGCATAGGTAAGTAGCAATAACTCATTGTTATTCTCTTAAAGTCATGTAAAAGCTGAGGAAAAACAAGTTGGTTTATCGGTTTGCTTATGCCATGGCCAACACCACAATGCCCGAATACCTTACTGTCTCCAGCCAGACAACTGCAAGCAATTTTCCACATTAAAAATAGTGGGTCTTAGGTCTTACTGGGTAGCCACAGAGACAGAGCAGCCCTCTCATTTCTTCATAGATAGTCTCTCCTCTTTCTGTTGAGAATCCACAGTCAAATGTAGATATTTTCCTGAAATTATGATCAGGAAGCCCTGCTGTATGAGGAGTGATTGAAGGCGGGCTCCACATCATTCCACGTTGAGCCTCGGTTCATCTGGAGCCACAGAAATGGTCCTGCCTTCAACAACCTCCATGGCTCCATGTTTGGATTTTAATCCAAACATCTAGTGTTACCTTTTCTCATGGTGCCAACAGCCTTTTCCCCAGCATACGGCACTTCTTTGTGGCAGAAATAATGCAGAATAAGCCTTGCCCTTCAGAGAAAGGACTTCTGTCAGGATGTGACTGTCTAATTTGTATAGAGGAGAGTTCCTGGCTAAGGCACCTACGGAAAGTGAAGCATTCAATAAAATTTAGCTCAAAAAATTATTTTCCAGTCAGCTATACCCCCTTATGTCTCAGCCCTGAGAAACATTGAGTCTCTGCTTTTACTTGGCCTGTAGTGGGCAAAAGCTTACAAAATGCAATATAGAAAGCCCTGCTGGTCAGGGTCCTCTCTGTCATCTGCAAACCATCTAACAAAGTCATCAGTTCCTAAAAAAGTGCAATACTAAAAGCATATTGTTTCACACATGCTACTTATCATTTTCCACTTTGAAACAAGCAGCTACAAGCTCTTCTGGAGAGGCATTTTATTTCTAGCGAAGACAATCAACTTGGAAAAAGTGACTGATTGCTATAGTGCTAGTTTGCATTTCATGTCACCTTGCTTTCAAGATCTCATTAATTACATTATATTAATTAATTAATCCTGATAGCACACCTGTTGTTAAGAATTATCCGTACTTTATAGTTAGACACCAGAAGAGAGCTATTAAAAAGCCCACTTAGGGTCTCTACTGAAGCTGGTGACTCTAGTCCAGTTTTACGCTGCGCTTACATTAGATCCGGCCAAGTACATGCCCTCCCTTTTCCCTTTCCAGTTGTACGCGGGACTGCCCAACTTCCAGAAATAAGGATTGGAATGATGGAATCCTCATGGAGCATAAATGAGCTGGACTCTGATGAGGCTGCATGTCTGCCACAAACTTACCGCAACAAGACGAAGAAGCCATGGTTGTACAGGAGGGCAGTTTTGCTCCCAGGCACAGAGTGGCACCACAGCCACCCTTCGAGCTGATGAAGGCACACATGGCCATGTCCAGGTCCTTGTCTGGCAAGATGAGTTACAGATATCCTTGTAACTCCCTCCAGGGAGAGGCAAGCTTTCTCCATTTGTGGTACATTTGATAGCCAGCCATGTCCAGGTGACTCCAAAAGCTCCTTTGGCTATGGCCCACCTTAACCTCATACTCTGTCCCCAAACAGGGGGCAGGCCACACAAACCCTTTGTGTAGCTTCCTCACAAACAAATTGACCAAGGAAATCCAAGACCCCTTCTTATCAGGCAGGGCACTGGAGGGTGTCCTCACCTCTCATGAACCTCAAACATCCTAGTTTTGCCCCTTTGTTTATTTCCCCCTGCATCTCCCTTCTTTGTGAGGAGGGATTGGGCCGTTTGGGGTATTTCTGTTGCCTGGGTGACTCCCTTGACAGGACAGAAGGCCAGGAGGTGTGGGCTGGGCATGAATTTCCCATGTGGCTCTCTCCCCGTCCTCTCCAGCAGCATTTTAGAGTCATTCCAGTAATGGAAGCTGGAGTACTTCTGAGAGAGTTAATTTGTGAAAAGAAACTGCATTGATTCAAGGTTGGTGTGGTAAGAATTCTGCCATTTAGCTTCAGCTCTGCACAATCATTTTTAGTCTCCTAACAATAAATAAAGATAAAATGAGCATTGGCTTAAACAACGTTTAGCAGGCGCGAGTTCCCAAAGAGCGGCATGAAAGCAGGATCCATTGCTGCATTTCCTTGTGAGAATCAATATGAAATGCTGAATGAGTTAAGAAAAGCACAGCATAAAAATAAAGATTACTGCTAGAACAGGGGGCTCTTTACACCGTATTGCTGTATATCTGCGATCCTTTTGTGTCTCTCTTTATCCTACCCTGGAATGAAATTAGCTTTCAGTCTTCCTTTTTTTTTCCTAAAAAAAGAGAGAGAGAGAGAGAAAGAAAAAAAAATTTGATCTTATTTAAATCAGCCCCTTAGCAGGTTGGCTGAATTCTTGAAAGCCTAACGCAGCCTGCAGATGTCTGCCTGTGCAGCCACATGGCAGAACCAGGCTTCGGGGTCCCCAGAGCCTCGCGTGGGACTGGGAACTTCTTGGTGCCGGTTCCAGAAATCCATATCCCTTTCCAGTTCATTACAAACGCCTATTGTTTGCCATATTTATCTGCCATCACTGCTGTTTGTTAGCAAATGGAAAAAGAAATGCCAGGACTAAATTTCAGCCTGCCCTTAGAATAGTGGAGAGGGGCTACAGGAATTGAATGACAGATGGTCTTTGAATGATATACAGAACCTCTGCCCCTGGGCCTGCTTTGGAGGAGCTGTTTTGGATTGTTGCTCAGAAGAGTGGGAGGTTGTTGTGTGATATGTGATTATTCCATAATAATTTTAATTATTTTGCCTGTTTTCAAACAATAGTCTCAGCCTTTTTTAATTTTTACACTCACTGAGTTGTGACACGAGTATTCTTCCCTCTGTGTTAGCAGGGATTAAAATCAAACCCTGTATCCCTTCCCATTTTTCAAATAATCCGTGTTTAAATAAATTACCTCAGTCTGGAAAAGTGAGTTACAGGGCATTCTCCTGACATGCACAGCGCAGAGAAAGACAGAGGGCTGGGGAGCGGGGGCTGGGGGTGGGGAAGGCTTTATTGTGTTTTGCAGGATGAGATTGTCACCGTAACAAGTTTCGCAAAGAGGCTGCTCTTTAACTCTTCTTCCTCGGCGCGGAGAGCACAGCTCTGGGAGCCTCATTTACATGCATATGGGTATCTGATTGGATCTGTTCAAAGGTACAGTAGGAGTCAGTCAGATTGCATATGATGTGCATATAAATGAAGTTCCCAAAGTGGGGTGTGAGGCTTCATGAGAGACAGGGAAAATATGCTGTCTCTGCTTCATCCAAAGTCCAATGGAAACTTGGGGATTTTTTTTCATTGGCTTGAGATAAGCAAGAGTGCAAGCTAAAAAAAAATACATATATATGTACATATATATATGTGTGTGTGCATGTGTATATTTCCCCCCTCCCCTTCTTCTGAATTTACATTTCGGACCAAAGGCAGCGCCTCGATGAAACCCCAGAAGCCGAGCTAGCCCTGCACCACAGGAGCACACTGGCTGGATGCTAAGGTGGCCGTGCACATCCCTTTGCATGCAGCAAAGCCACGGGGCTGAACCCCTTTGCAGTGCACGCCCATCCTGTGAGGCATCCTGCATCCCTCCAGGGACCCCTCCGGACCAGGAGGTGCTGGGATGCTGCGGCTGCTGAGGACATAAGGATGGGTACTTTCTCCAACCAATTTGGTAGAAATGTGGAAAAACATAACCACCTTGGCTGTTCAAAGGATGAAGGCAAAGCTCACGCAGTGCAAGCTATAGGCAGAGGGGTCCTGCCCCTCATCCAGGGGGATGCACTCTGCGGTTTTATTGTAATCCAACCCCAGGCTGTTTCTCTGCAGAGAGGTTCCTCCCACGGGTAATGCCTGGTTGAAATTCCACATGCTCCCTTCCCATCCGTGTGAGATCCCAGGCAGCGTGCCCTGCCTCCCGGTACGGGCAGGGGACCCAGCCGGTCCCTGAAGGACGCTCCTGTGCTGCAGACACCACACCAAGTAAGCCCTGATCTGCTGCCGGGAATAAAAATGCTCTCTCTGTATTCCTGCCTCCGTGGCATTACAGAGAGACCAGAAGAAATGGTTTAGACAGCGATGAGGGTGGCAAACATCAAGGGTCCCTTGAAGCTAGATGCTGTGGTTTCAAAACCTTACAGCCACAGTGTGCATCTCTAAGAGAAATGTTTCCAAAGCAATCTCAAAAAATGAACTTAAAAGCTGTGTCTTTTTCTTTTTTTAACCTGCCAAGGCATGTATTCTGGTCCGGGTGTTTCTCATAAAACATTAGATGGTATCAAACACTTCAAGCCATCATTAAAAGGAGTTTACTGTACAGCTTTAGGGATACTACCAGACATAAAAGGAGCCCGGCAGAACACTGAGCGCAGGTGAATGCAGCAGAAAGAGATTCCCAGTTCTGCAGCTTAAAAAATATTTATTTCTGTAACTTTGGGCTACCTCCTATTTGCAGCACAGAATCCAAACAGCTTTGCTTTGACTTTGCTTTAAAGAACCTATGGCAAATGGAGCATGTGTCAGGTCTTAATAGCAGGGCAGAAATGGGGAGTTTGTGGGGAACTGGGACCAAGGGTCCCTGTCACCAGAGAGGGCTGGCAGGCAGGAGCCCATTTCAATTTTTATCAACAATCCAGATGATAAAATGAAATCTTGTAAAACTCATTGATGACACGAAGACTGGTGGAGTGGTAAACAAGGAGAGCAGCTTATTGTTACAGAGTGACATGAATTGCCTGGATGAATGACTGCAAGCCAGCAAAATGCATTTTGAGGTAGCTGAGTGCTGCACTCTCCCTGTATTCAGGTAATAAATACACTGGGGAATGGAGACCATACTCTTCCCGGGACAGCGGCACCTCAGAAAAGGATTTAGAGCCACTGAAGAGGAGTGCCTCACAGCAGCAGTACTGCAAAAGAGCGCAGTGTGGTCTTTGGATGTGCAAGGGGGAATATGGCCCTTATGTGTGTAAGAGTCCTCCATGGTGCCTCACTGGCTTGCCAAAATCCCCTGTCGGTTTGCCACTGAATAATCTGATATCAGAGGAAGCAATACACAGGGCAGAGGGCCTCGCTCCTGAATTTGCTTTAAGATGGGTTTCTATCTCTTTTTTTTATTATTATTTATTTACTTATTTATTGGTATCCCAGTAGTCTCTTGCTCTGTGTTTTATGTGAAATAAGCAAATAGTAAAAGACCTGTACCTACAGAATGGGCAAGGCAAGCACAGCAGCGCACCCTCCTCTGCTCAGTGCTGGCGTCCAGGTCAGGGCTCACAGTATGAAAAGCTGGCCCTGCTTCAACCAGGGGATGGGGCTAAGTGATCCCCAGGGGTCCCTTTCAGCCTGAATTATTCCATGATTCCATCAAGATATAGCGTGAACAGTGAAGATCAAATTGCAGATTTTTGCCTCCAGACCTTGCAGGACATTGCTGTCCATCACCCTTGCAAGATGTTGAAGCTCCCAGCTGGACAGCAACTCTTGGCACTGAAGGACTGCAATTGATACATGTGGTACATGGAGTAGCACATAAAGAAAACCTGTGACTTTGCCCGACTGGTATTATGTTATATGCCCCTTTAGCCTTTTAGAAGAAAAAAATAACCCTGGGAATTAACTGTCATCCTTCATTCATTATTTAAACCTTCCGAGAAAGCTTTGCAAATAGTTGTATACAGTATTCTTTATAAACAAACAAAAAAATGTTAAGCCATAAGACACTTATATGGTATGTATCACATCACTTCCTTGAAATGTCAAAAAATGAGAGAATATAAAGTGAGAATAAGTGGTTGCTTACAGTCAAATATAATGTCAAAGTTTCAGATAGTTAAATACACATCTAGCTGCTAGCAATAATAATAGCAACAATAATCACATTTACTTAGCAGATTTTTACCAGTCCATCATATCTAAAGCCTATATTTCAGTGCTGTGTAATGCTAATCCAAATTGTTTAAATGCCTGCTACCCTTCAAAGTATAATCCATCAGCAACTATGAGAAAAATAAGAATCACTATACAGTGGTGCTATTAATTATCCCTTATGGATAAAATGCTTCAATTTCACTAAGTTATCACCCTGTAGCACCACTGCTCAGTAACCTTCCAGTATCTTTCATCCCCCAAATAAGATGAATCACATAATTTTTTGCAGATTTCTGCTAACATAGTTCCAGGCATCGTATACATAACGTTGTTCCTGAGAGCCGGTGATTGAGAAAGAGCAAAATGTGTGTCCTGAGGGTTTCCACTGAAGGACTCAAATGGAATAGAAAGTCAGAGGTCCAGAGAGGTCTCACGGTAAGGATTGCTTGCCATGCCTTTGAGCAGAGCCCTAACCTGCAAAAGAAGCAGAATATTGGATTTGGGCTTTTTTCTTTTTAAGAAGACCAATCCACTTGAGTTTTGCCAGACTCTGGTTTTGAAACAATTTATTCTGGGTACCGTACCTGCAGATTTAACTTCTTACTTGCAATAGTTGTATTAAACTTCAATGACATTTCACTGAGAGGCCAGGGAAAACCAGTGTTACTCAAGCCATACTCCAGACTTGATCCCGCATGCTGTGCTCCCTCAAGTCAGTAGGGAGGTGGCTTGTGCCAGGACTCCTGGAAAAGGTCCTCAGTGGAATTAATCGGCATTATATTTGCTAATATTTAATGCAAGCAATTGGCATGTTTCCTTGTAAAGCAACTCAGAAACCAGCTGCAAAGAAATGGTGCTCCTGGCGGCACTTTACTCTTTCTCATTCAGGACTGGTGATGTGGGAACATAGACAGTACTAGCAAATGAGAAGGGTATTTCCTAGAGCTGTCCCAGGCAGACTTCTTCTCTCCTTCTACCAGATCCCTTCATCCCAGCTCTTAATTTCCTTGACAAGCCCAGCCAGAAAGAACTGGTAGTGCTAGAAAATATATTCTCACTGAATGCTGGACACCTGGATTTTGTGGGGAAGCACTCCCCACCACAGACAAGGGAGCAGGATTTAACTGCAGGATCTAGGGTCCAACTTCTGCTTCCAGCAGAACCTTTTTCTTCAGTTTTTGCTGTTCCAGATATAACTGCTAAAAAGAGCTATATTTCACAAGTATTTGCAAACACATGCATACACGTATACACACAGAGATGGAAAAAATGTACAACCAGCTGGATTTAATAGACTGTGTGTTCTTCATTTATGAAAATGTGCCCAGTCTGTAATTTAAGAATAAGCTTATTAATCAGTATGAACATTGAAATAAAACAGTCAGTTGGTACAAAAGGGTACTCGGCAATTCCAGGAAGGTACAAAATAAATGAAAACAGCCATTTAATGCTTGCAAAGTACAGTATATATCCAGTTAATCAATGCAAGAATACAAAGGATATATTTAAAATGCAGGTTTTGTTATTAAAAGGTACAAAAGGCTAACTCTGAATACATATGACTCACCTCCACTAGAAGCAGAAATGGTCAGAAATTTTATTGCTTAGGAAGAGGTTGTTTTGACTGCGAATAACTGCAGGTGAAACCATAGCTTGTTCAGTGAAATTTCTTTTAAAAAAAATCAGCATTTTTATGTAAGAATGTAATTTGGAATATAAAAATTGTGGTTTGTGTTTATTGGAATTTCATTTAAATACAAATATTTACTTACTGTATTGCATATTTACATGGTCAGAACATGAATGCATATTTTAATTATTCTCTTAATGGCAAATTGACATTTTAAAATGTCACATAGGAGAAAAAATTAAAAAGGCTACTTTAATACAATAAACATGTGATGTGTGACTGAGAACAGGTACTTTCAATTTTCTTCTGTTAGCCTAGAAATACTTAACTAAGCTATTTCTGGGTTTAATAGAACAATTTAAAACTCTTTTATAATAATGCAAACAGAGGATAGTTTGATCCAGCAGGAGAAGTTTCAAGCCCAGCTAAGCAGCAAAAACTAATGATTTTTATTAAAATGTTACAACTTCATTCAATTCACATTTTGGTGTGCTATCCATTAACTAAAGCAAAAAGTATAAAAAAAAATCAGGAATCTAAATTTCAAAATGAAAGTGCAAAAAAATTGCAACAGATCCTTGATACTATTCCTGTTCCATGGAGAAATTCAAAATGCTTGAAATTGGTATAAAACAGGTAATGCAGTGTTTTTAAATTTAAATTTAAATAAAATTTAAATTGTTTTTTACTCTTAGCATATTCATTTATCACATTGCGAATGGAAGAAGATGGATCAAAAGTCTGACAGTCCACCACCTGATTCCTCGCCATGGATCCCGCCCGAAAGCTCAGCTGCTCCTGCTGTCAGAAACTTCTCTTCCCATTGTCCAACCTACATCTCCATCTGATCTCAAAAGGACACACATATTACCTAAACACCTTCCATTTATGCTTAGTGCACATTAAAACTGACCTATAAAATCATAGGATGGTTTGGGTTGGAAGGGACCTTAAAAATCACCTCGTTTCAACCCTCTGCCATGGGCAGGGACATGTTCCGTTAGCCCAGGTTGCCCAAAGCCCCACCCTGCCTGGCCTTGAACACTTCCAGGGATGGGGCATCCACAGCTTCTCTGGGCAACTTGTGCCACTGCCTCACAGAAAAGAATTTCTTCCTTATAGCTAATCTAAATCTAGCCTGGTTTAGGATATATACATATACATGAATGTATATGTATATAAATATATATATACACACACACATAGATTTACCATTTTTTTACTTCTGATTAAACAAAGCCAGCCCTGGAATTTTTCCTCCAAAGTTATAATTTGCTGGTGACTGCTCCTGCTGCCCTTCCCCAGCCCCTCTGAATGACCCGCATCTCTCTTGAAATATGGTACCTAAAACTGGTCTCCAGTGCCAAGCACCATGCTATTTGAATATGTGCATACTAACATCTAATACTTAGTTTTAATTATTCTTATGTAATGCTGTGGATGTACATCCATCATTGAAACCTCCAACTCTTTTCCTGCTGAACTGCTCCCTAGACAGTTGTTCCCTTTCTTGCGTTTCTGCAGTCAATTATGTTACCGAAGTGCAGGAGCTTGCGTTTATCAAAGTCTACCCCATTATCTACCCCATTTTTGCAGATAAATTCCTCAAATCTTCCTTATCATTGGAATTCTAGCCCTGCCCACCAATGCGCACGAAGTGTTTCCAGTTCGGTATTTCATTAAACCTGCCTGAGATTGTCCAGCCCCGACCACGGCAGAGGTGTGTTCAGTGCAGCCTTGCAGCCCGACGATGAACGACTGCCTGCTGCTCTCTGGCCAGTTCTCCAGCCAGCCACACAGACATCTGACATAAGACCATGTTCTCCTCATTTGCTCATGAGACTGTCCTATGAGACAGTGTAAAAATCTACCAGGAATCAAGATCTACCTACATCCTATTCTTCCTTCATCTGTTGTATCTGTTACCCACAAGTCATTACCTTGGCTCGACATATTTTATTCTTGATGAGGCCATTACTGGCTGCTGGGCTTTTTTTATTATTATTATTTTCATTAGTATTTTTAACTACAAATTGCTGGTGCATTACCATCTATGTCCAATAATTAAGTTCATGGGTCTGTAATTCCTGGGATGCCCCCTTCTTTTCAAGAGAAGACAGACCCCCCAAGCTGTCTTCATGCACTCTTCCAGATCTGTGCACACCTTTTCCAAAGCTCTTCTAGTCCCCCCACTGCTTCAGTCAGCTCCTCAAGCTATTCAAATTCAGCCCTGTCATGTCCAGCTGATGTGAAATAACCCATTTTTCATATAAATTGCAATGTTTTCTTTTTTATTCCAGCCTTAGTCTTTCGGTGTTAGTTACTAGCATTAATCGCTTCAGCCATCTCACTTAATTATTCATGAAACACAAGGAAATACTGGAAACTTTGCTCTTCTTCATTTCATCCTTGTTAGCTTTTACTCACCGCTGAAAACTGGACTAACTCTTTTTCTGGTCTTCTTCTTCCCACTAGTATCTTTTCAGAATCTTGTGTCCTCTATAATTAACTTTACTTGCTGCACTTCCACTTAACTCAGTAAGCACCTTGTAAAAATCATTTTTATTTTAATAGGCGCGCACAAAAGAAAAATGCAATTGCTTTCTGTAACATAATCAAATAGAGGTTTTTCAAAGTTACCATGTCATTTAAATATCCTGGATCAGCAGTGACATGGTGAATGCCAATGAAATACCACTTTCATATTATACCAGCAGCATTCTGCCAGTAAATTTCGCCATGTAGACAAGTCCTTAGCAGTATTCCCTAGTGTTCTCCCATTGTGAGTGACATTTCACAGAGCTGAGAAGAATAACATTGAAATGACCCTAAACCGTGATGGAGCGTGGCAAAATTGTGAAAATGCAGAGGCTTTGAATACGAATGATTTTAGATTTTAAATACATTTTTCTCTTATTAATCTAGCGGAATTAGGTAGCTATTAAATACAGCAGACCAAACAAAGAGAAGCCAGGAACTGTCACACAAAAAAATTATTCCAGGCAAAGTGAGACCGCCACGCTAACAAATCCTACTGCAAAACACCCACAAGGTTACAGCTATTAGTGAATGTAGACCCTAGTCTTACTGATTCCTGTGGTGATAAATGCTAACTACGCATTTTTATTTTTTTTTTCTGGGAATTGGCCTTTAATGATTATCATAATCATATCTGTTTCTAAATGCTTGGTTGTTTCTCCACTCTTGCCAGCCTATTACCCTCCTAGCTGACTTCTGTACTTCTGCAAAAAATAATTGTGCCATGGATGTCAAATTGTGCTCGGTGGCTTGGCCAGAGAAGCTGGAAAGGACTCTGAGAACATCTCCAATCATCGGGCTTTTCCTCCTCCTCCAAAAGCAGTTGCAAAAAGTCTGAGGAGGCAGCAAGTAGAGGTGAGGGTGTCCTTGCATTAAATAGTCCTATAGGAGTTCCTCTTCATCTGCATTGAGGTAGACTGTGTTAGTTCCCACACGTCAGTCTCCACAGCAAATATCCAGGATTACAAGACTTCTCTCTTCATTTCTCTCACAGCTTTCAGACACCAAATGGCAAAACCATTACACTCTAAATTCTCAGCCAAAGATGTATGTATACAGAGGGAGAGGAAGATCTCAGTCATAAATAAATCATGCATTAAAGGATGTCACATCTTGGAGATCTGCTCACTAGCAAAACCTTTCAGTGCTAGAAATGTCCCTGCAAAAACTAGAAATTTATGAGAGCAATAAACTGGGAGTCCCTCCCCAGCTTTCCTGTAGGCCCCAGTAACGGCTGAAGTGAGAAGGGTTTTCTGGAGGTCACCCAGTTCAACCCCCTGCTCGAGCAGGGCCACACAGAGCAGGCTGCCCAGGACCATGTCCAGGTGGCTTTTGAAGATCTCCAGGGGGGGAGACTCCACAACATCTCTGGGCAGCCTGTGCCAATGCTCAGTCACCCACACAGTGAAAAAGTGCTTCCCGCAGTTTTGATGGGGCCTCTTGTGTTGCAGTGTGTGCCCACTGCCTCTTGTCCTGGCACCACTGAAGGAGCCTGGCTCTTATCTTTGCAACCTCCCTTCAGGTACACATCGATAAGATTCCCACTCCTCTTCTCCAGACTGGACAGTCCCAGCTCTAATTCCTGTGTATAGAAAGCTTCTCGTCAGCTTCAAATCCCCATGTTAAAATAAAATAGGCTGAACTGGGTCCTCACCTGGGATGGGACCTCTCCAGGATGCCTTAGAGGTACATCAGCAGTCCACTACAGAGAAGGCTCAGGAACTGTGGGCTCTGCAGTGGCTGCTTTGGGTTTAAATGGGAGGCCTGTAGGTGCAACACATCCCATCCCACACAGTTTGGGAGTGGTAAAATCCTGTTTGTTTGAAGGGTTTGTCACTGTTAAATCATGTTTCTGGGTTGCTCTTTGATAATGCTTATTTTGTTCTCACATCTCTTTCGCATGATTTTAAAATGGGGGGGGGGAGGGAGGACAGATTTCTCAGAAAAATACATATATATATTAGCAAAAGAGAGTTTCATGCAACTATAATTCCATTTAGATCACTGTCAGTGACAGGCGGAATTTACTTAAAGATATTTTCTGTGCTTTACAGTTACTCATTCATGCAAATAAAGATAGCCCTTGAAGCCAAGTCACCTTGCCCTCTCAATCATCCACCTTGCCCTCCAGAGCTCTGGGGGGAATGCTAAATTAAAATCTGTCTGCTCTGGCAGAGGTGGTTTTTTTGATATAAAGCCAGAATAATTATTCAGACATATGTTTACAGCTGCAAGGTTATATTTTGCTGAAGATTTTTTAAAGTGAAAATGTAACTTGGTTGCTAAAGGGTTTTTTGTTTAAACACTAAAAAGGTATGCAAGATGGGGAAATTTGTGAATTTGCCCTCTTTCATCTCATTCCTTCCAACATTTGTTTGTTTAGCTCACTTTTTTTAAAAAAGAAAATAAAATTTTGGAGGTTTGAAACCTTTTCTAAGACATATTTAAGGAGTTTTGTGATTTTTTTTTTCACAGAAACAAAGTTACAGTTTTCCCCATTTTTTGGCCTCATGGGGGTAAAAGGCTACAGGAAGGCTATTTTAAGTCATATTAAGAAAAGTTCAATGTAGGCCTTCAAACAAGATTTAAAGTAGTTTTGCAGCACTGAAAAATGAGCTTAAAGGATGACAAAATGCAAATTGAGAAATGCCTAGCTGGAATTTACAAACTCCCCTGTAAAGAAAAGGGATCCAGACTTTTATTTTTTTTTAACTGTAGCAATCCTTGAAGCAACAAGAAGAACAGAAGAGACAGAAAGGGGAAATTCTCAAAAGGAAGACTGTCTCTTTGATGTTTTAATGGCATTCACATTGCATAGCCCTTGCAGAAACAGGTAACATAACATGAAATAAAACTTCTTCAAATGTGGCAGGATTCCACTTCAGGTATTAAACTCCTGAGTAGTGATATGTCTAAAGCAACTGTCATAGGACTAATGTAATGGGAGACCTGAAATACCTCCAGATATTCCTCCCTGCTTTTTATTTAACCCAGCTTGAGCTTTCAGAATGATGTCTGTTGTGAAGCAGGTATGGCCAGTTTGGCAGACTGTGCGTTTCCACCTCAACAGCTGGAACACATGTGCAGTAAATAAGGTACGTATTGCATCCTGATTTTGTCTCTCTCTTTCATTAGTGTGCTGCCTAGCTGCTCTCAGAAAAAAATCAATTATAGTTAGATCAGTGGTTTTCAGCCGTTCCCCTGACTTGAGCTACAAAGTCCCTGGAAGCACCGCCTTGTGTAGCTGCAAAAGCAGGAAGATGAGGGTCAGGGATGCCAAGGCTCTGAGCAAGTGGGAGTTAGAAACACCAGGAAAAAAGCCCAGGTTGTAGTAAATGTCAGAAAAATTGTCTCATAGTAAAACACTCCAGAAGCTTATTTCCATTATTTATATCAAAAACTGACCAAAGAAATAGTTGACTATTGTCATCAAGCACCTTCATGAGGATCATTATTAACACCTAAAAGAATCAGAAGATGTAGTTTTGTGGATCCTTCAAAGCTCAAATTTCAGAACTGTGTACATTGCTAAAGATGTAGAAGCTACCTGGGCACAGTAATATGGGATGGGCCTGGCTTGTGTATTCAGAGATGTCATGCAAGATGGCCACTGAGGTTCCACTGGCCCGGTGGTTCCAGTCAGAGACACCAAGAAAGTACTTTCAAATTATGACTCTCACAAGCAGAGAGAAATGTGGTCCAGAATCAGTTCTGATAAAGTCTTTGAAATTAAACAGAACTTTATGGGGGAGAGAATGGGCTGAAGAAGGAAAAAAAATATTGCAGTTAATTCAGAGAAGAATTGCTTGGGAGGGTTTTGTTGTTGTTGTTGTTGTTGTTTTTAATCTGTCTCATACTGTGTTATACACAATGTTTCAGAAATCTTTGGTATAATCTAATAATCAAGAGAGTTTGGGAACAAATTTATGTACACAAAAAAAAACTTTTTCTCACTTATAATCTCTGATCCTGGATAATGACATTACATTTTTAAGACACTGAGATCAACATTGTAACTGAGCCCATTCCAAGACCTATCAGCTTTCATTAACACAGCCATTCATCCCTGCTTTAATCTTTCTTCTTGAACTAATCAAACTATGAATCAAAGAAAATGACTATGTCCATATGGCTTAAGTTTTACCAAAGTCTGATATTTAGTTCAGGGTCGGATTCACAAAAACATCCACCATCAATCTAGATTTGTAAATTAATTTCCAAGTAAAACACCTTACTTGAAAAGACTATACTTTATACTGGATTTTAACACTGAGTGTAGAAAAAAAGCATATTGACATTCAGTTCAGTGGCTTAATGAATCAAACCAGAATTATTCAGGCCTTATTAGCCCCAGTTATGTGTCGTTTCATCTTGGGCAATCATTTTTCCCACCCATTTAATTCAAGAGTAATCTTTTGTCATGGTTATTTTTTAACACTTAAGAATCAGGTGAACTGCCATCGTGGCCACTTTCCTCATAAAAGTTATTCCTCTTTAATGAATTGTCAAGATGCCTTCTAGTCTTTCTGAAAGCTGCTCATAAAAGGCTTTTTTTTTAATGTGTAGGTTTCTGCTCTTTATCAGTCTTGCAGAAGGGTTTTTCCTCCTGTTTAATTGAAGAGCTGATGTGCTAGGTAGAGAAATTCCAACCTGTGGATAGACTAATGGTCTGGGACATAGCAGTTGCTTCTTATTGGCCTTCTGCCTTCAAGGTTTCCAAACATGGTGTTGGGTTGACCAACATTTGAAAGTAACTGGATAATTGAATGCCAGCAAATGCTCATCTGCTCTCTAAAATACCAAGTGTTCTGCTTCAATTGCATTATATTACGAACAGAACAGACAAGTAGTTAAGTCATCTGAAGCAATATATAGAGAGAGAGGCCATCACAACCTTTCCTGCATTTCACATTAGAGATATAGTCCTGTAAACAAGCAACACTGTTGTTGACAAAGATCTCCTTTCTAAAAAAAAAAAAAAAAAAAACATTTATGGAACATTCAAACCCTCGAAGTTTGGTTCCGTTGCATACTTCAAAGTAACATTTACAGAAAGTCCACTGAACTTGTAAGTACTACTCCTTGTGAGTACTTGTTACTGAAATATAAGATTAAATGCAGGGGGAAAAAGGGGTATGATTACACCAAGTTGTAAAGAGAATACTGGGAATTCACCTTTGAAGTGGAGTTTGCTGTCAAAAGGCATTGCCAAAAGCCAGATACAATCTTTCTTCACTGACAGTAACTCCTTACTCCCAGAGTAGCCTTTCTGATGGAGAAGTAAGGAGGTACAGAAAACCTTTGATTGTACAGCGGTGTAAGAAGGTCATGAGCCAACATGGTTAAAATATATAAGCAAGGCAGTAAGTCCATTACAATCGTACACATGCATGAATTTATATACATGCCTACCTAAGTACATGTGTACAGTATATATATGTGGCACATACACTCTTATCAAATCCCATTGATTGGATGGAGTGATAAATATTAAACACAAATTTTTGCAAATAGCCATCAAAATATCCTGCACCAGCAGTGAGATCAAGAAAAAATAGAGGCAGAACAAACTGTGATCTGCTACAAAATGTGTCTCTTCCTCAGTCTGAAATCCTCTTAAATGTGCCAGATAATTCTGTGCATAGCTACATCTGTCTCTACATCCAGTGAGCCAACCCTCATGATGTCCACAAGCCACTAGGTACAACATGAACCGCTCCGCTGGATGATGACAGCCATCCAGCTCCATCCCACAACCTTTGTTTGGTGCAAGGCGAGGTCCCTCTACTGCATTGGGATTCAACTCCTTCCTGAAGGCCTCACACCCAGGGTGTCTGTTGCAGTCCCTCCATTTGTACTCACAGCCTCCTGCCACTGATGCCTGGAGAACACGAGAGAAGCTGGATGGTGCCATGTAGACTGCTGTGGCATGGCCATAAGAAGACATGGGCTGCTACAGGTGGCATTCATTTCACAGCTGTGGGTTGAAAAGGAAGATTTCAGAGGCATCTGATGTGTGAAGTTACTTTCGTGTTTCCCAGGACATGTGTATGCTAAGCTTTCACAGGTATCCTCAGAGACAGACTGGTGACTTTTCGCTACCTCCCTTAGGACAGCCAAAGGCCTTATGTTCCCTGAGAGCAGGTAGGAACTCCACTTCTCTCCACTGCAGCTTGCACCACAAAGCTTGATAGACTTGTAAAACTATAGGTGACTCAAGTTAACATCATCCCTAGGGAATATGAGACTTTTTTGTGGCATGTGTTATCTAGCTTTTGAAGTTCCTGAAAGAGCCCAAAAGTTAAAGGAAAGAAAAGAAATTTGAACAAAATGCAGTGGAATACTTTTGGGGTGGAAGGAAGTGAAAGATGATGAAACTAGTGTTATGCTGATTACACTAAAGCATTTAAACATCAACACTCAAAGATTCAGGGTAGCGGGATATGATCAAAATTTTCAGATGTGCAAGCTAGGTAATTGTGGTGGTTTCAGATGGACTCCACCACAACCACTTTCACACTCACCCTCCTCAAAGGGTAAGGGGGGAGAAAATAGGATGGAAAGGGCTCAAGGGTTGAGATAAGAACAAGGAGATCACTCAACAATCGTCACGGGCAAAACAGACTCAGCATAAGGGAGATTAATGTAATTTATTGCCTATCACTAGCAGACTACAACAGTAAGAAAACAAAAGCAAACACCTTCCGCCCATCCATACTCTTCCACCTTCTCCCCCCAAGCGGCACAGGGGAACAGGGAATGGGGGCTGTGGTCAGTCCCTGACACTTTGTCTCTGCCACTCCTTCACGGTCACTCTCTGCCCCTGCTCCCACAGCATGCCATCCTTCCTGAACTGAGCCTGCGGGGGCTTAACACAGGCAGCAGCTCTTCAAGAACTGCTCCCACACGGCTCCGTACCACGGGGTCCATCCATCCCCCAGGAGCAAACTGCTCCAGCACGGGTCCCCCACGGGCGGCAGCTCCCCCCAGACCCCCTGCTCCTGCGTGGGCTCCTCTCCACGGGCTGCAGCTCCGGCCCGGGGCCTGCTCCTGCGGGGGCTCTCCATGGGCCGCAGCCTCCTCCAGGCCACATCCACCTGCTCCACTGGGGGCTCCTCCACGGGCTGCAGCGTGGAGATCTGCTCCATGTGGGACCCATGGGCTGCAGGGGGACAGCCTGCTCCACCAGGGGCCTCTCCACAGGCCGCAGGGGAACTGCTGCTGCGTGCCTGGAGCACCTCCTGCCCTCCTGCTGCACTGACCTTGGGGTCTGCAGGGCTGGTGCTCACTCCTCTCTCCCAGGTGCTGTTGTGCTGCAGTTTCTTTTCCCCTTTCTTCAATCTGCTCTGCCAGAGGCCCACCCAACACCTCTCCCTGGCTTGGCTCTGGCCAGCGGCAGGTCCCTTTGGATCCGACTGGAGCTGGCTCTGCTCTGACCTGGGGCAGCTGCTGGGCTCTGCTCACAGGGACCATCTTTGCAGCTTCTCTGCTACCACTCTTGCCACATAAACCTATTACAGTAATATGCTTTAAATGTAGATTTTGTGTAATTAACCCATTTCTTTGGAAGCCAAAAACATACAGTTGATAGACATATACTGAAATTAGGTGAATTATTTAGACAAAATTCTGAATCTGTGTGACAAGTACTTATAGGCTCCTGTTGTTCTAAAAGAGACCTTCTTCTTAATCACTCATGTCTTGAATCAGTTCATAACCATGCCTGAGGTGAGCACTATGGTCCTCAGAAAAAAATAAGCAGGACCCAAAGCTGAAGTTTAAAGGTACATGTACAGTGCTGCAAATGAAGTTAGCAAAAAACAAGTATTAAACACAGACTTCTCTCTCATCAAGTGACATGGTGGTGGCTCATCTAAATTAGAGCTGCAGCAGCCCTGGAAAGGAAATATGTTTCCTTTAGCCAACCTGAGAGAGAATTTATCATCTGCATAGTTGAAGTCTAGATACAGAAAACCACAAATATATGAATGAATGAGATAAGATCTATTTTGAAGAGGAAATTGTCATAACTAGATAATGAGATACAGATGGGTATTATAGTTGTCTACAATAACTGGGAGCAAATGGATTGTTTGTTGAAGAGCCTTCATGGCAGAAACTGAATATGTGCTCTCCATAGCAAAGGGTTGCCCAGCCCACATTTCCCAAAGCCTATGCATGAGGATGAACCTCACTCAGCTTGCATTAATCAATGTGCCAGTATACACCAGGCACTGGGAACATGTTTTGTCTGAGTGGGACAGAAAGGGCTTTGCAATTGCATGATGGCTCACCACATTTCCCTGAGACAGAACAGAATTTCATGATGATACCAAGGAGATAGACACCATTCAGGCAAGGTACAAAAACTCCTTGGAGACAAATTCACCCTGGATTCCTGTACTCTGCTTAGAGTTGGGTAGGTCATCCAGCAAAACTCATTAAATGAGTTTTTCCATGCGCTATGTTTGTCTGCAATCAGATGGAAGTATGGCAAAAAGAAAGAAAGAAAGAAACAAACAAACAAACAAACAAATAAATTAATTAATAAGAGGACCCTAGCCAAGCTTTTTGATAACTAACATTATTAGTACAAAACCCTGCAATTTAAAACTTTCAACTGAAAATCTACACTAAGCTTCCTGATGACTCCTTTTTTTTCTCCTCATGAAATGTCTCATTCTTGTCTTCGAGACTGTGCAGTAACATAAGTGCCTGGAATACCCTGGTATGCACAGACTCCCTGGTAACTTCTCCTCTCATGGCTCCTTTCCTTAACCAATCTTGGACAAGAAAAGTTTCTTCAGCTTTTTCAGTATTTCTGTTACAACACCTTGCCAAGCCAGCCTGATCACGCAGTGAAAGAAAGTGACAGTGTTCACTGCCTCATCTACTTTCCTCTCTCTGCATGGTGTAACCAGTCTGGATAACACTGGAAGCCACCAGTCTGGTGTGCACTGGTCTGATATGAACCTTTACTGATCATGTTTATCCGGCACCTACTCGGTTTGATCTGCATACTGAGCCACATGAAAGCCGTGAGGCAGAAAGTGCATTTCAAAAATGTGATTTTCCTTTCAGATAAATGCTTTTTACTCAGAGCAAGCTGAATTCTAACTTCTCTCCCAGATTTTGCATTTAAAAATTACTCTTGAAAGTTGAGCAGCTAAGCATCCAAACACATGGTGAAAGTTCCAGCATCAGTCTGTAAGGCAGGAACTCTGCTCTACCCGTGCCCTGTGTCTTCTTTTTCAGCTTTTTGCTAAAATGTCTTGAATTTGTTTATTTTTTATTGTAGCCAGGACAATTTAAGATGTCTCCAAATACCCAGATGACTGCTGATTAATTAATATAATTGTAGATCCATGCCTAAAATTACCAGAAATAGGAAAGTTATTTGTTTTCCCTGTACTCGTGGTTACTTAGCTGGACTTCTTTAACTGACATTAGTTAACTCAGAAGTGATACCAATGACTGGGAGAAGCCCACCGAGCTTGCACTTCCCAAAGCCGCTGCTATGGCTTACTTGCCTGAACTGACTGCTGCCTTTGAACCAATTTCCTGGATGTAGCATAGCACTACATGGGGGCTTCCTTCAGTATTGTAACTGGGGTCTACAGCAAGATGAGGCTTGTTTTTCCCATGCTTTCTATGAAAACTGAGACCAAGAGAAAGAGCCAGGGATGAGAAATGAGCAGAGTGGTGGGGAGAGGTTCACAAGAAAAGACATGCCACAGTAACTGTTCGTTGCATTTGTACATGCTTTGTATATAAATAGAAGTGCCTTGTGAAAGCAGAGCCCATGTTCCAGGCATTTCAAACTGACCATCCAAAAGAAGTCTAACTGCAGCTCCTCCTCGCCTCTGCTCTTCATCTGTAAGGCAGCAACAACATGTCACCATCACCACCATCCCTCTAGAGTCATAAAAATAAAATGGGGTTTCTGAAGCACCACGAAAACAGAGTGAAGGACAATACAGCAAAAACTCAAGAAAATTAACAACTTCTGGCTACAGAGCAGAGTTTGAATAGTGTGCAGAGACCACACACAGAACAAGACAAAAACATAGTACTGAATGGTTGCCTTTTAAGTAAGTATTGCCCCTTCCATGTACAGAACAAGGCCACAGCCCTGTGGGAAAAATATTATGCAACACTGTGACTAAAGCTTGTTATGCAGGGGGGTAAATTAAGGGCTGCATAGGAAACTTTGACACCGTTGATTTATGTCTTCTGGGTGCTTGTTGACATAATAATTTACTTTGAAATAAACTTTTAATGTAATAGATATAGGAGGAGGAAATTATTCAGAGCCATGCTCTGAATGCGCTGGACAGAGATGAAATACTTGTGTTGTGCTTTCAGGTGGACTCTCAGATGAGTGGCTCAGGGCCCCTTGCGTGGGTTTCTCTGATTTCAGACCCTTTCCCTGAACTTTCCTTCTTAATTTCTAGAAGCCAAAATAGGCGATCAGTTTGCTAAATTCAAGTTTCCTCCATTTTCTTTTGGCATACATCCCCACAACCAACAGTAAGTAAATGTCTCTTTCTGACAGCATATGCACACAAAGTCAATACAGCTGTTTGGCGGGGGGGATTGATTCACCCAATTCATTCCTGAAGAGCTTGTCTCAGAATTTCTGCCCAGCTTCAGGTTTATGATTATATCATCTCCAATCCTGAAGCATCCCAACATACCTCGCAGAAGAGAAAGTCTGCACGTTTAAGACCTGTGTCTGTATCTCTGTATCTATGCGTGCCTTTATATATATACATAGAAAAATACATATATGTCTCTCTCTATATATACATATATGTAAGTATACATAAGTATATATTCATGCACTGTATCTATGCTTATGTTTATATTTATATTTAGGTGTATAAATAAAGGCATACATGTGTGTATATGGATGTACCAAGTGGTGTATCAAGAATTCAGAGAACAAAACGCCAACTCCCATGGGCAGCACAGACCCAGCCCCAGCATCCAGGGGACATGGCTGGCACGGGGAAGCTGCTCATGCACTGCAGTGGCCACGGTGTCACAGCAGGATGGGCACAGGAGGGGGACGTGACCATGCACGGGGTGGGGACTGTCCCGCTGACAAGGTCCCCAGTGGTGCCAGGCTGACGGGGCGACACCGCAGGCACCGCGGTCTGCAACATCACCTTCCCAGGGAAGGAGGGGCTGGGGGGGGCTCAGTTTCCAGATTAAATTTTATACATCCCTCCACTGTTTCTCAGGTTGCTTTTAGAATCAGAAAATCCAAGAAATATATTCACAGATGTTCCCTTGTTTATTTGTTGACTCTGTGTAATTTGTTTGCCCTAATTTGTTTTTGTCTATCATGGGACTTCCCTTTTTAATTTCCCTTTCTCTGTTTACCACTCTTTGTGGAGCAGCGGTCTGTTAAGCTGTGAGAGGCACATGCCAAATTAAAAAAAAAAAAAAAAAAAAAAAAAGGCACTGCAGATTGTTTTAAGCATTGGCTGCCCCTTTGGGCCTGAAGGCCTTGCTTGAAGCCTGCACCTGCTCCTCCTCTGGAGACACAGGGCTCCTGATCTTTATCCCCTGCCTTTAAGCTGCCTGATTCCTATTATCCAAAGTCAAACAGCGTTCTCTACATTCACGCCTCCAGCACTTGGCATGAAATTAATAAGCCTGGCTGATATATTTCCCTGGAAGCCTGCCACTCTTTAACAGTGGTGTTAGATTAAAAATTTTGGCATGGTTAATGAACAGGGAAAAGCTGAAGCCAAAAGTTTCATGCAGCAATGCAAAGATTTGGGGGTTATGAAAAGAATACCAACTTTGTTCGCATTTTCTGAATGCCATCCTAATTACAGGGTTAGATAACAGACACAACAAAATAGTCATCGCTAGAAGAAAGGACGTGTTCTCATCCTTCCCTTGCGCTTGATTTTATCTTTAGCCTTTTCAATCGCATCTCATTCTGCTGTATTGTGCAATCTGAGACACAGCAGCGCTCAGTTGTGTGCAGAACTGTGGTCTTGGCCACCACTAGCAACAAAAGGGGGGCCACATCCAGCCTCCGCCCTGTCCCCGCCATCCCCAGGGCTGGGGAGCAGTGCAGCCCTCCTTCGGCCTCCTCTGAAGACGGGGACCGGCCTCTCCTCCAGACACCACATCCCAGTGCAGATGTTGGGCTGCACCATAGTGCTGCAGGTCCCAAGTCATAATGCCATGCGGGCACTTCAGGTCTTCATCCATCCCCAGTTTTAGCAGGTTTTACTTAAAGGATATGGCCAGCAGGATGAGATATTTTCCTAGAAATAATAACCCTAAAAAGAAATTCCATATGCTTAAGTGTGTATGTAAGCATGAATGCTACATAAATGCATAGAACCACAGAACGGTTTGGGTTGGAAGGGACCTCAAACACCACCCAGTTCCAACCCCCCTGCCATGGGCAGGGACACCTCCCACCAACCAGGTTGCCCAAAGCCCCATCCAGCCTGGCCTTGAACACCTCTAGGATGGGGCATCCACAGCTTCTGTGGGCAACCTGTGCCAGTGCCTCACCACCCTCTGAGTGAAGAACTTCTTCTGCATATCTAATCTAAATCTCCCCCCTTTTAGTTAAAAGCTATTCCCACTTGTCCTATCCCTACACTCCCTGACACAGAGTCCCTCCCCAGCTTTCCTGTAGGCCCCCTTTAGGTACTGGAAGGCTGCTATGAGGTATCCCCAGAGCCTGCTCTTCTCCAGGCTGAACAGTCCCAACTCACTCAGCCTGCCTTCATAGGAGAGGTGCTCCAGTGCCCTGATCATCCTTGTGGCCCTCCTCTGGACGACTCCAACATGTACATGTATGCATATATATACAAATACTTGGGCATAAGTACGTATATGTGTACCATATAAGAAACGTTATCAGAGTCTTTCAGGTGCAAGCCTTTCACCCAAATTCGTGTGACACATAGCATGCAATCACCATTTTTCTGTTCTCCCACTTTGAAGATGTTTTCTTTGGAAAGGAATGATCTTAAAGTTTCTCTATAACAACCACAGTCTGCCTCCTGATCTCTACATCATGATGATGCTGTTATTAGCAAGGCTGTAAAACTAATCTTAAACACACATTCTGCCAAACTGAAAGAGGTGGAAAAGAAGCTGGTGATAAAGGTCTTAACAGGTCACCTACAGCTCTAATTTAGTGTTAGGAAGAACATGAGACCTCTTTCCCTGTCTGCCGTAGGTCCCAGCTGTAAAGTCACAGTGCCTTACTAGTGGCAGAAATCCTCCCACCTTCCATTCCCTATAGACCATACCTTACCAAGCAACTGAACTGTATACAAATGGACACCCTCTACTGCAAAGAGGGCAGCTCTGGGGATACGTGTAACAATGTCAATGGAAAAGAATCACCTCTCTGGCTCAGTGCTCAGGGGAAACATAGTGGGAAGGGACCTGGTATTTCCTTATTGTTGTCCTACCTCTACTTATTCCTGATCTGCTTTTCCTCCACTGACCTTTTTCCCTCTGTTTACAAACACAGATTTGTCACCCTCCCTTGAACAAAGCTATTCAGCATCTCCTGGCTTCTCTGCTACTCCTACCTTCCTTCTCTCTCCACCTCCTACCTCCAGAGATGGATTTGCTTTCTCTTTCTTTCAAGGTACCTTTTGGGGCTGTGTTTTCCTGGTCTTTCCGCATAGATTCCCTCCATCAGAATTTCCTTTTCCACAGTCTGCAGTGACTTCCAGCCAAGTCGAAAGGACATCTCTTCCACATGAAATGCCTTGATCACTCTGTCACCACTAAGGCAGCCAAACTCCTTCTCCCTTGGAGGAATGGTCTGTCCTCGGTACTGTTTTTATAAAGCATGTCCCTCCCTTGAATTATCAATGTGAGGCACACTGGTAGGTTTGGCTGCTAGCTATTCACCCACCATGCTGTCCGGGCCTGTTCAGAAAGTGCCAGTATCACACAGCAGCTAGTGCATTAATGGCTAGCTTACCCTACCACAACAGCTGTGACCTCAGCTGATATTGTACAGAAGTGTGAAACGATAAGGAAATTGCTAATCTGAGTGATAGGGCATGGCTCCGTGTGCAGCTCCTGCCTTTCAGAGCCACTCTTTACACATGCATACCCTTGGACAGCTTCCCAGGCTGCCTCACTCCAAGGGTCTTCCGTAACGTCTCCCCTCCCCACCTAGGGTCAACTCGTGTTCTCCTGTGCTGGCACCAACAGCTGGAGGCCAATGACACATGAAGTGCATGCTGAACATAATAGGAGTTTACAATGCTAATAACTTAAGCAGGCAGCCTATGACCGAGGCCTAAGTGTGATATGGCAAAAAAAAAAAAAAAAGTGATACGGAAGTTTAGACAGCACAGCTTGTCAGACTTAGTATCATACATCCAGATGAAAGAGGGCATCTGCAAAGCATGACCTTTCCTCTGCTGTCCTGCTCGACCTTCTGCGGAGCTCTTCCAGGCGTCAGGGGGACAGGCACATGGGGAGTTGGTTAGAAAAGGGGAGCTTTCCGTCAAGAATTTCAAAATTTTGCTGAGTATCTAGAAACATTTTTTTCAATTGTCTGCCAAAAGAAAAAGTAGCTTAGATGTTTTATTTTATGAGGAACAACTTCAAGGAAAATCACATTTTTTTCCATCGAAATACCAATTTCCCATTTGAAGAAATCAGATTTCTGGGAAAGTTTTTGACCAGTCCCAGCCACCAAACATTGATTTGTCATTCTGCACTCCTGCTTTCTGAGTCTTTGTGCACCGCTGAGCCCAACTCCTCCAGCCTAGACACGGTGAGTGTCTCTGTGCAGCCACAGCAGGTTGTGCAGAAATGGCATGCACTTCCATTGGATTGTAAGGAGGGGTAGCCCCAGCTATAAGCTCCAAATACTGGCAAATTTATGGTGCTCTGAATGTCCAATGTATCTCTATTTTTTAATAGTGAGTTACATATGAGTTTAACATCAATTTAACAGAATCAAAATTAATTGATTATGATTTCAGTATGTATTAATCAGTACTGTCTGCTATTGCTAGAAATAATAATTAAATTATTACTGTGAGAGGACTGGTTTAAATAGAAGTAAGTCACCATTTAGCAGGATGTGGCTCCCACCGTATTGTTCTCTCTCTTCTGTACAAGAGCAGCAAAATCAAAAAAGATGTAGAGCACGATCATACTACTTCAACTGCTACTGGTAGAAACAACAATAATACAGAAATTATTTGTTTATGTGACATTTTGAAAAGAATGTGGCAAAAATGCTAAGTATCTCTCTACATAATCTCACTACATAAGCTGTTTCTAGCGTCTGAATCCGCCATACTACGTGCTACTGCAAACTCTTCAGATTACACGAAGTTTGAGAAGTGCAGATAAACACAAATGTTATAATTGCCAAAATAAAAGAGTGTTAAGGCAGGGAGAATCCATCTTAAAGCCTAGCTTAAGAGACTGGATCAGTTCTCTTTCTGAATCAGCTTCAGCTGAGCACAGTTAGAAATCTCCCTATAAATCTTCATCTGTAGTTTATTTCCTCTGTTCCCTGTAGGCAGCCTGATGCCTTCATGCCTCCTCTTTATATTAATTCCCTCTCCCCTTATATTTTAGCTGACTAGAAACTTTTTTTTTCTTAATCTTTATTGTTGTTTATGTTGATATATGGAAATTAATGATCACAAGGGAAAAAGACATCTGTATTTAGACGGGGTTGCAGAAATAGTAGACATAATGAAGAGGGGCTGGGACCTACTTTGCAGTATTTTCCCAGTAGATGCACTGAAGAGGCACATGGACTACTTATAGCTGCAGTTTAATAATCTGCAAAGCACCGTGACGTTAGTCCCCATTTCAGATCTGTTCTGCCACCCAGCACTCCCATGTACATTTGTCTATTCTCAGTGTTGACCCTATCTTCACACTTCTTTCCCAAAGCCTGTGAAAGTGAATCCCAGGCCATTGCTGGCACATGGTGAGGCATAAGCAGAGCAACTGGTGCATGCCAACATGTGAGGTTGAATTCTGGTGTAACATGGTGGCTGCAGTGAGGAATGTGGCTGTGGGGTTATCTGGCAAGTCGGGGAAGGGGTATAGGAGAAATGGGTACTGTCTGTGAGAAATGCACGTGTTTTGGAGACCCACGCAACAGAAAAGTGACAATATGATAGAAACTGGACCTGAAAGGTCATTCATTCCACAGCCTTTCTCAAATGACATCCGATAGTCAGAGGTCAACTGTAAAGCAGCAAAGATAACAAAACTATGACACTGCAGGGTCTTGAGAAGGTCAGCTATTCCCTGGCCATCTTCCCCATCTTCCTTTTGTCCCCAGTGTGTCTCCTGATATTATGATAGGATGGTACTAACCTCAAGATTTTCTCACATCATTTTTCCTGTCACCTACAGGAGTGGAGAGGTGCCAGGTATTTCCTGCAAGACCTATTCAGATGGTGTCCCCTGACATCAACTTCACTGCAGCACCTTCCGGGTGGAGGCACCGATGCTGCACCACCACCAGTCCCCATCCCAAGTCACACATGGGCACTGGGGAGAGCTGGCACCCATGGGAGGATGTGAGGAGCATGTCTCCTGCAGGGTCCTGCTCCCCTGCCCTGCCACACAGCATATTTAGGGACATACTTCTTGCATGATCCCATGAACATAACCACATCGATCATATGAGTCAACATGCCAGATTTCCACCCCAACATGTGACCAAAGTAGCTGCATTCACTTACCTTGTTCTAAGTTGCATCTCAGCAGTTCATATTTCCTGTCTTTTTGTGAAATTTCTTCTCATCTTTCTTTTTTCTTTTCTTTTTTCTTTTCTTTTCTTTTCTTTTCTTTTCTTTTCTTTTCTTTTCTTTTCTTTTCTTTTCTTTTCTTTTCTTTTCTTTTTTCTTTACTTTTCTTTTTTCTTTTCTTTTCTTTTCTTTTCTTTTCTTTTCTTTTCTTTTCTTTTCTTTTCTTTTCTTTTCTTTTTTCTTCTCTTCTCTTCTCTTCTCTTCTCTTTTTTCTCTTCTTTTCTTTTCTTCTTTTCTCTTCTCTTCTCTTCTCTTCTCTTCTCTTCTCTTCTCTTCTCTTCTCTTCTCTTCTCTTTTTTCTCTTCTCTTTTCTTTTTTTTTTCTTTTTTATTTTTTTAAGGAAAAGGATGGTTGTCAGATAATAATTCCTTGTTATCTGCGAGGCTCAGTCATAGTCAAAGCTGGAACAAACACATCACTGGAGTTTTTCCCTGGGGTTGCCTGTGAACCAAGCACACTGCTCTGTGGCAAGCTCTCCCTTTGCCCTGCAACCAGCTAAAAGATCTTAAACCAACACAGGTGCCAGCTGCATTCTGCCAGATGGTCAGGGATTTTCTCTGTTGGTTATAAACTGACCCAGCAAAGATGGCACGCTCCCACCAACTCCGCATGACCCACTCAGAGCTACGTGCTTACACTCTGATGGCTTTGGATGGCTGTTCTCCCGTAAATGTGTTACTCTTGGTTTTTTTAGAGATCTGGGAGGGGAGGATCAATCTTCATTAATCTGTGGGACATGGACCTTGCAGTTACAAAATGATTTGTCTCCACAGTGCTTAGGAGTGCACTGCTACCTCCAGCCCTGGAAAACCCCAGTTACAGACACCAGAGGCACCTGGTGCAAAACTCCATGCCGCCAGCTCGAATCTCACCTCATATTTGCTGTGAGGCTGAAGGCCAGATATGCTGAAGATGTCATGCATTGTCCCGAGGGCTTTGCTGACACCCTGCCAGAATCAGACTGGCAAGGGCTGCCGAGGCAGATGCTTGCCCACATCTCCCAGCAGAAGCACAGCTGAGTGGTGACTATCCAGAAGAGGGAAAGAGTTACAAATAAAATCCTCAAAGTAAGAGCATCTTGTGCTTGTGAAATCTGATTCTTTCCTAATTATTTCACTTAGCACAATTAGTGTTGCCAATTATACAAGAGGGTGTAATTATTCATGCTATAGGAATTGTGACATGAGAGCAGGTCAGTGGACTTTTTATTATTAGATAAAGTTCATCTCTGCAAAAATATTCTCATGGGCCGGTCTGTGGCAGCGGAATGAACTCTCATAGGAGTGACGAGCCATTGCTAATTCTCCTCTGCTCCATATTCAGAGCCTGTTTCGCCACCCTCATCATCTTAACACTACCAGCAAGGTGTCTTAAAAAATCTAAAGACCTACAACAGAGTCCTCTACAGTTCTCTGCCCTTGGAAGAGAAGAATACAAAGTTAAATAAATACATATATGTGTGTGGAAAATATGCACTGCCTGAAGTAGCATAGGAAAAGCTTAGTATAGGCACACTGAAGTTAGTGTTACTGTGACTGAACAGAGCAGAATAGGACAGAGTAGAGGAGAACAGCACAGAACAGAGGTTATTTCTTTGTCCAGATCCATTAGCCTACATTCTGGCAATCGGGAGTAGTTAAAATCTGTGATGCAGTCAGATAACTATTTGAATCCTCTTTATTTACAGGCATGTATAGAAAGTCCTGTTCCCTGAGCAGAGCAAGAATCAAGCAAAAGGAAAGTTTCCTCAGTCCGACTTTTAGACCTCTTCCAGACCACACTTTGCCCAAAAAGTGAGTCTTCTTCCCTTTTAGGGCAGCATCCTATTTCCTGCCCTTTTCTTTCTGTCCCTTAGATTTTCTTGCATATGTAGTTGGTCAAACGCTTCTCCCTCCCCTAAATAAGTGAGCTCCTGACCATGCTTATAAGCAACATACTTTTTATGACACTATTGTATCTGTTGTGGTCCTTACTGAAATATAATTGCTACATTCACTGGTTTTGAACAAATTTCACCAAATCTCCATCATAAAATTGCAATAGCCAAATAAACTAAGTTTGAAAATGATCTAATCAAAGTTTGATAACGTTCAGTAGCAGATGCCTTGAAGAAAGGTCAAGAAGTCTTCATACGGACAGCTGAGAAGAAACCTGTCCTTGGAGGAAGAGCCTGCTGAACCCCTGTTTCTCAAATGGCTTCTATATTCTCTGAAGCAAAAAGGTTTATAACCCTTTTGCATTTTTCGCCCTATCTAATGTGTCTGTACACTTCCACACTTCTTAGCTATTTATAATTGCCCTAATAGTAAATGTCTAACCCACTCTTAATCCTGCTAACTACCTGGAGCTCTATGATAGCTAGCCACCATGCGTTTCACAAGTTGCTTTTTTTTTTTTTTTGTGTGTGTGTTTTTTTTCATGTGTTAAAAAAACATTTCTTTGGACTTTATGTAGTTACAGAGCCTTTTAATTTAGATATGCATTTCATCTGCCATTGACAGAAGGAACGTGATCTATTTACTTCCTCCATCTTCAGTATTTTCTGTTCTACCAATATGTTCCCACTTCCTTATCTTTCCAAACCAAGCAGCCTCAGTTATTACAACCATAACTCAGGTGGAAGGACCTTTTATTTTCACAACCACCTTTGCTACCTGGATGCCAGCTAGTGTTTTCACACTTCTTTTTGAGACAAAGGAAGCAGGGCTTAGACCAGAATCCTGGATGATGTCAAATTTTATCATTTATGTCTTCATGACGTGTCAGATATGACTTTTAACATGCTCAGTATTCAGCCCCGTTCAGACCTATAGCCCCGTATTGATCAGCCACTTTCACCGAGCTGTTAGACTATTCCAGTTCCTTCCTTAGTGCTGAACTGAGATCCCAACAATATTTATGAATAGCTTAAATTATTCCCTCCAATGAACTGTATTAAAAGGAATAATTTAAGCTACCTTGTATTCACTAACAAAAACCTTCACTTCTCATGTCACAATCTATTAATTCATTTATTTTTTAAATCCTCTTTTTGAAACCTGGCTGTCAACCCCTAGTTTTTGGCATAGTCTGATCTTCCAGATTATCAAACTTTTTCTCATTGGTCTCAGTTTTCTGTGAGCCCCCTGTACTTCCCATACAAACTCTGCTCTATGCTTGAGCTTCCAAGTCAACCTTCCTCTATTGTTTCTTGGCATAAAATAGAGTAGCTGATATCTCTTCCTCTACATCCTGAAAATTTACATGCAAACAAGGAAAAGTTTACACCCTGGGTCAGTGATGCTTGATTATTCACATACTTCATGGTACTAGGACCTTGAACCTTGCTTTGAGAAGCTATTTTTGCCATCCTTTTCCCAGTATGACATATACTTAAAACCAGTAGTCCGTTATGCCAGTCGTTTTGTTTCTGTAAACACAAAGACCAAAATACATTTTAAGTATACTTTCTTTTGCTTTAAGGTTAAAGTAATGCAATAGAGAATAAATTCTAGCATTCCCACCAGAGGAGAAAGGTAAAGAGGGAGAGAAGCATGACCTGCTGACATAAATTAGACAATATGGCAAGCCCCCTGCAGCAGGTGGAATTTCTCTTTTTGGTTTTATAACTGTGGACAACACAGTCATTGCATTAAGATATTCCTGATAGCATGTCTTAAGTCTGGCTATTCCAGAGTGTAAATTGAATTTAACTATAGTCATACAAGAGAAAAGTGAGCAATTATGTTTGGCCCCAAAAATCTTAACAATAAAATAATATCCCTGACCCATCTCCATGACAGAAAAAGTGCTGCCTAGACAATGTCAGAAGACAGGATGTAATTATGTAACAAGGGAAGACCATGATTTTGAAAGAAAGAATTAAATGTGGGAAACTAGCACACTGACAAAACAATCTATCTGCCCTAACTTCCAAAGCTGAAAAGACAGCAAAGCCTGATCTCATTGATTTATGTATTTTTAATTATCAATGGAAGGAAACAGAAGTCTCCAGCAGTGATTCATTGCCACCTGTTGTATGTATCTGTCTGAGGATGATATGAAATGATCTCTGGAGATACCTGTTCTATATATAGGACTCCAAATGGAGCCCTCACAACCTCATTCCAGTGAAGAAATCCAAGAGCCATAAGGGAACCAGCCTTGACAAAAACATCTAACTTTAAGGCGGCTGAATTAGGTTGGATGTACTTAACCCAATTGTCCTTCTGCTTAGTGCAGTCTCCCCTTTCCAGAAGACCCCTACAGCAACCCTAGCATACAGTCACCCCAAGTGGTCACAGTGCAATGGACCCAAACAGATGCTAAGCACAGCAGGAGCCCGCAGCATCTGGCATTGCAGTGGCCCAAACCTTAGCAGTAGCTTCTCTGGAGATGAGCTGCCTTCTGCAGCTAATAACAGGAAGACTCAGGCTAACAGCTCATGCACCTGTATTCCCTGCAAAGAATCAAAGCTGCATGTAGACAGAAAAAAAAAAATAAAAATGAGCAGGCATGAAAGGCACACTGACATGACTGGATGCAGATGGACATAATCTTGTTACAGTTATGGCCTCAAGTTGCACCAGGGGAGGTTCAGGTTGGAAATTAGGAGACATTTCTTCTCAGAAAGAGCAGTCAGGCATTGGAACGGGTTGCCCAGGGAAGTGGTGGAGTCACCATTCCTGGGGGTGTTCAAGGAAAGGTTGGATATGGTACTTAGGGACATGGTTCAGTGGGTGACATTGGTGGTAGGGGGATGGTTGGACCAGCTGATCTTGGAGGTCTTAATGGTTCTATGAATCAGTATGAAAAACCAAACTGCATTAGGGCATAGCTGTGCTTAAGCTAAAAGCTCACCACTGTCTTCTCAGACTTTAGTTTCCTTGCAGAGAGAGCTGATGAGGACAGCAGTTGTGAACACCAGTGTGACAGAAATAAGTGTGAAATGCAATACTGCTTGTTCAGCTCTTTTACTACTTTATTGCCACTAAAACACTGCAAGTGCTACATATATTATTCAACTTTTAAGAGTATAACGGGAACTGGCAATCATTACTGGCTTAGCCCAGCATCTGTGTCAAATTTGTTCTAGCTGAAAATAAAGAGTATAGCTATTACATTTGGAGTATGAAAATTTGATCATTAGCTCATATAATTGTCTATTAATATATGAGGATTGGTTTCTCTCTCTGTGAATGGACAAGGAAAATAAGCTCATAATGCTCATAGTCAGTCCCACCAGCTTTAGTGTTGGCCATATGTGACTGAAAATTTCAGCTCATATCCTGCTGTGGTAGAGAATCTATGTAGACCTAGTGCAGGCAAACGAGCTGGGTGGGATGTGAAATTTTATGATAAACAAAGAAAGTAAAAAAATAAAAATAATTTTTAAAATATAAAATAAAAATATATAAGGAAATCTACTTCCACCTTAAAAAATCAATGATACAACCCTGTCAGTTCATTGCCACTGGGATTTTCCTGCCATCGGGCTTCATCAGCCAGACTAAGGCCATGCAGAAACAGCTGCCCTCCTACTGCACTACAAGAGGTATCTCATCCAGAAGGTCCTACAGAACACCTGCTCTATGTGTCACCACACTGCCCACCCCAGAAAATACTTTCTAAAATGTTATCATGACCATTAGTAGAGGCCAAAAGCCATTGCCCCAGCTGCATAGAGAGAGAGGAAGAAACATCTGCCAGGCCTCAAAGACCATTTATATAATTGTTAGATTAATAATGAGGCAGTAATATAAGTGTTCAGGAGTTTAGGAATGACAAAATTAATGTGACTCTAAAGCTGTCTTGTGCATTTGTCTTATAATACTGTCCTTAATTACATTACCACTATTTTTTTCTCTTTCTTTCAGTACTCAAGATAATTGCTGGTTAATTGCTGTTTTCTCCTTATAATTCACTACTGTAGTACTCAACTTTTTCTGAACCACTTACATCAACGCAGCTACACACCCTCCAATGAATGCCCCACACTCATATACTAGATCCAATACACCCCAGAGTGTGAGGCTAACTGTAGATACACGAGGTACCCCATGAGCTGCTTTGACAGCTGGGTTAACCCACTTGTGTACAAACAGCCCATGTAATACTTTTTCTGAGCACACAACCAATGAACCTGATGCTTCTGGGGGTGTCTGTGTGCATGCACCAAGTCTTCAGTGGAGTATTGCCCTCTGGAGGGACTTTTTGCCTCTCAGTGTACAGGGGCTATAGGAACCATGTTCCTAACTTAAGCACTAGTCAGGCAAGACGAAGAAGCACCTGTGGCACATATTTTGTTGGATAGCCAGCATTTTTGTAATAGCCACTATGTTTCAGGTCAGTCTTCATGTAGGCCATTCAGGCCAAAGACAGGATGTGCAGTCCCTGCAGGCAATTCTCCCTCCTAGCACCCAGTCCAGCCATATCTCCTGCACACTGTCCCGGCTGTGTGCAAGGGCAGCCATCTGGGCCCCAAGAGTCCCATGGTCTGAGGAAGGGCTAATTGTAACCAAATAATTTTACATGCTTCCTGGATATTTTAGTTCCCCTGCACTGAGGAAGAAAGAAAAAAAGTGGAAAAAAATGTTCACTGAATTCAATTAGAATGAAAACAATGGCAAACAGGCTTATGAAGATCATAAGGCAAAAATTTTAAGCACTTTTAAACAACTTTTACAGAGGTTATTGTCCCCTCTCCTAGAATTTTATGTTACACACTCATCTTCCTGAGGAGAAAGGCAAAAAGAGAAGGATTCAGGAGAGTGGAGAGCATTTTATGAAGGATGTAGTCTGATAAGCAAAGAAAAAAGATTAAAGATACATTTAAAAAATCAATTAAAAACAAGAAGGTTAAAACCAATCTTCACTTGAAAAGGGGTTGGTTAGGAATATTAGTTCAAGAAAAACTTATCCCTTCTACTGTTTCTCTGCAACTCTCACCTCTAAGCTTATCATCAGGCTCTTGAAATGAATCCACGACTATTCAGGAAGTCATAACAGTCAGCAGGACCTATTTCTGCACAAAGATAGTCCTCACAGTCCTCTTTAGATGCAAAATCAATGAGGCTGCAAAGCACAGAGCTTTCATCAGCCTTCTAAATTTGCTCCATTAAAATGGTGCTTATGTAGAGCAAGCAGCTTCTGTAACATTTGGAAAAATCTCTGAAGGCCAACTGGAAACAAGCTAGCACCACCTACATTGGATGTAGCAGGTAAAATTAATGTATAAATTTGGCCAAACAAATCAGAATTGCACTGGATTGCAGCAGAGTTGAACCTGATCTACTCTTGATACTGTAATTAGCTGCTACCTGATTTATCCTCTACCCTTTATAAGATTTGACACTTAACTGATCAGACATAGTTGTGTTTTTTTTCTTATCAGAAGGGGTCAAAATCTTCTGTTTTGTGAGCCAGAACCTGGCTAGCCACACCACTTTGCATTAGTATTCGGATGGTGGCCCAGCAGCAGAGTAGCATGGAGGGTAGCAGTTGTTTTGGTTTGAGCCCACTTTGTGTGTTTTAGCCCTAAGCATTGCCTCCAGCCAGTTGCACTTCCGTAAGAGGATTATTTGCTAGTGATATTTTCTTGAAAATACATCAACACAATGTGATGCTGTTGCCTTTGCTTAGGAAAATAAGAGAAGCTAATGACCAGGCCTATGTCCAGGAGGGATTACTGGTGTCATTAATATTTCTTGTTTATTTAGTGGCTTAAAAATAACAGCAACAAAAACAGACTTCTCTCAAAACCTGTTTAGTGCAGATATAACTGATCTTGGTAACCCCATGTCCCTCTCTACCCTTCCACCACTCACTTCCAGTTTTTAGCCTGAGAGAAACATTTGGCTTTCAGCCCTACAGGCAACAGAGTAAGCTCTCCCACCAAAATATTCCTTAGGCTTGACCCAAATCAACATGTGTTTCAGCTTTTCCAGTGAACTAGGCAGTAAATGTGGTCATTTTTGCTAAACAGTAGATCACTATGGGGGGAATCACTGTCACAAAATACTTCCCATGAGGGGTGGGCATAATGGGGAGAACTTTGTGCCCTGGTGCTGAAGGCACTCATGGGGATGTGTTGCTGAGAGGGCAAGTGTGTTTTAGTGAGAGCAGATAGCTGAATTGAAGCCCCTCCACTGTTCAGAGCAATGACCTAAGTCCCCATCATAGCACTGTGGTGTCCATCCTCCCTTAATGAGCAGGCTGCTTGGCCTCTTCCACTCTCCAGGCAAGGTCATGTGTCATAAGACCAGTACACAAATTTTGGGGTATGATCATAGAAACATAGAATCATTAAGGTTGGAAAAGACCCTCAAGATCATCTGTTCCAACCATCCCCCTACCACCAGTATCATGTACTAAACCATGTCCCTAAGCACCACGTCCAACCTCTCCTTAAACACCCCCAGGGATGGTGACTCCACCACCTCCCTTGGCAACCAGTTCCAGTGCCTGACTGCTCTTTCTGAGAAGAAATGTCTCCTGATTTCCAACCTAAACCTCCCCTGGTGCAACTTGAGGCCATTCCGTCTAGTCCTGTCGCTGGTTATCTGCGAGAAGAGGCCGAACCCCAGCTCCCCACACCTTCCTTTCAGGTAGCTGGAGAGAGCGTAAGGTCTACCCTGAGCCTCCTCTTCCCCAGACTAAACAACCCCAATGCCCTCAGCTGCTCCCCACAGGACTTGTGCTCCAGGCCCTTCACCAGCTTTGTAGCCCTTCTCTGGACACGTCCCAGGGCCTCGATGTCCTTCTTGTAGTGAGGGGCCAAAGGCTGAACACAGCACTCGAGGTACGGCCTCACCAGAGCTGAGTACAGAGGGACGATCACCTCCCTGGTCCTGCTGGCTACACTATTCCTGATACAAGCCAGGATGCCATTGGCCTTCTTGGCCTCCTGGGCACACTGCCTCCTCATGATCAAGAGAGTATCGACCAGCACCCCCAGATCCTTTTCCTCTGCACAGCTTTTGAGCCACTCTACTCCAAGCCTGATGAGTTCCTCAGGACAGAGAGAGATGTCCATATCCTGAGACAAGAACTCTCTCGAACTCTTCATACTAAAGCTGATATGTTTGATATGAAACACATGTTTCCTACATACACTTCTGGGCCCTGGGCAGAGCAGAGCAGGCACAGCACATCCTGGTTGTGGGAGCATTCACCCATGAAGCTGAATGCTGCAATACCTGTCCCTGTTTTGGGGACTGTGCAGAAGAGCATCAAAACTGCCCTGCTGGACCCAGTGGTACCTCTAGGCCCTCTTTGACTCTCAGAGAAATTGAGAAGGAAACTCAAGGTTTGAGAAGGTTTAAGAAAACCAGATGAGTCTGAATTCAAACCTAGTGTAGACACTCATATGTCCCTCTCTATCTCAGAACATGGGAAAATAACAGTTTCAGTGTATTTTTCCTCTAAAGAAGAAACAATTAAAGCATATTGTTCCTACTTTATAAATAAGAAACTTGGAGGCCAAACGGGCTGCCAAGATCTCACAACAAGGAGCTGAGTTTCTAGAATTGGTTGTTGATGTCCTGGGGAAAAGATATTGAAAGAATTAAAAAAAATAAAAATGAAAATGTCTACTTTTTGATAGTTAGGTAAGTCACAAGGAATTGCCTGACAATATGCAATATTCTGCACTTGAAACAATTGAAATGGTTACTGACCCTATGCTGCTTTTGCTGTTCAGAGAAGGTTACATAAACATGTATCTCTGCGGGTATGATGTCTGAATTCCCTGCTGTTATGCTACAAAATTCATTTAGGATCTACTTTGCTGGGAGATGTTTCTGCCAACAAACATATTGCCCCAAATATTGAGGAAAACAAACCGAAAAGGGAACAAGAATTTAATGAAATGTATGTTTTCCCTGCCTTCCCAAAAATCAGTTATTGGTGGGCTGTGTGTGTGTTTGTGCGCACACACCATTGTCAGGTGTGAGCCTAGGGGATCGGTTTGATGAAGGTGAATTGTGAAAGCAAAGCAAGTATGGAGAAAGCCTACTTCTATAAGTGTACATGCAGTTTTGCATATACTGTAATCCAATCCTGTAGCTAAAAGAAATGTTGTACAACCCAAGATCAGTGACAGAGCTGGGAGTCCCTTGCAAAATAATCTGGACTTGTAAACCTGTGTAAAACCGCCGAGAAATAAATCACATATGTACGTACACTGTGAGTCCAATCCTTTCACAGTGGGCATGTGGAGTCTGACCCAGCAAGCATCAGGCTGGCCAAATAGAGATTTTCATCAGGCACTCACTGGTTTCTTGTCTGCCCTTCATGGTTAAGGGTCAGGCTCCTTTTGCTTTTCCAGTGCCATCTGAGCGTCCTCTCCTGTCAGCATGGGCATGCTGAACATTGCATCAGGAACTGGTGACCGGCCAACCTGGCAGCTGAAATTATGGGTCAATAACCTACTGGCATGCATCTGGCCGATATGTCTGTATAGCACTGATCTCTGTTACACAGAGTCAAAACTATTTAAGTACAAGCTGCAGAGCTCCTACTTTGTCAGCTCCTACAGGATGTTCTTTCTACAGAAATGCAAAAACAGACCCTGTCCCCAGCATCAAAACATTACCAATTCAGCTCCTTCACAGCCATTCGGACGTAGGCTAGTTTAGTCCCCACTTTGTGATAGGGAAACTGAGGCATGGCAAGCGTGGGTGACTAGCACAAGGTCATACAAGTCAGTAGGAGTTCTGGGAATAAAGCCCAGAAGTTTCTGGCATATTGAGACACAGGCATATATTTCATACCGCCTTGGCACACTGCGGATGCTCTCCTCTCCTCCCTGTACTCAGCGTGCCACAGAAACAGCCTTTGTTCTCACTAACTTGCTCCAAATATTTCAAACATTGCTTCTGCTGTGAACTGTAAAACCCGTATTTGGTCTCTAAGGAGTGTTTGTCTGTCCGGGATGTGGCTGTTTCTGCTCACTACCAGACTGGGCTTCCTCTGATCTTGAGTATTTGCTAACTTCTATATGTCTGGTAGGGATACAGGGTCAGTCTGGAGAGCCTCTCCTGACATTTTTAGTTGTTGTCTCCTGTCCACTGCAGAGACCCCCTGTACACAAAGAGTGACCATGAGGAGACCTATTTTCATTTGTTTGTACCAGTAACTTTTAATTCTGATAATAATTGCAGCTTTTGCTCATTGCTAGTTTAAGTGACAAAAAGGTATGGTAGCCCATTAGCAAATCTTCAAGCCACAGGAGGGTCTACAGCCATGGTTTTTATTAAGCTGTTTGTTGACTGAAACCTGTGCCGAATGTGTCGGGTCTTTAAATAAAGAAGGAAGAATTCAGCGTGCACCTAGGACAACTTGTGAACCCCGCAGATAACCAATCAACTGTTTGTGTGCTCTCTATCAGATTTTTCTTGGGAAGAAGTCCTGACCTTGAAAGTTGTGTAAACATGGAAGTTGTACAAACAGGTTTTCCCCCTGGCTCCCCTCTTGCCCTGTTTGCAGTACAAGGGATGATATCACATACTCTCCACACTGATGATAAGCTGAACTAACAAGAATATGAAGAAAATGTGCCAAACCCGCAGAGGGAAATAAAAATCAAATCCCCTTTCTTGCATCAGCGTCAAATTTTTATTTCTTGACAAGATAGGAGCTCACTGGAAGGGAAACGAAACGATTAAAGAACAGATAAAAACTAAAAGGAAAAAGTATATTCAGGTCATCTACTGCCCTCCTGTGGCTGTGTGTGAAGCACCTGTCAAACACTTGGTTTCAAATAAAAGGCCTCACTGAATTTACCAATTAGTAGGTTGTCTTTCCCCAGCACTTCATGCTCGGCTGTTGGCTGAAAGATCATTTCTAACTTAAATAATGTTTATTAATTAAAATAAAAAGACTGCATACCAACTGTATAATTTAAAAACCATGGGAGAATTCATTGTATTAATACTTCTCTACAATTTTATTGCGTTCTTATGAAAAAAATAATAACCGATATAAACCTTTGATATAATAGCATTATTCTCTGAGGTTAACCTTGTATTTTTCCTTAATATAGCATGACAGTCTGAAAAATTACTGGATTAGGCACAGCTAGGATTGCAAAGTCTTATTCATTTTCCAAAGTCATTGCCAAAGGGGTAGGATGGGAACTGCTGGTTTGATTCAACAGCATTTTGGGCATGTGGTGTATTTGCTGTCAGCGCATATAAGACTGAGGTGACGTTGAACAATCTTAAATCAAAAAGTCAATACATTTTTAAGAATTTCTGTTGTTCACTTGAGCTCTTTCCCACTTTTGGCAATCAGCAATCTACAAATTGCTAAATTACTACCACACAGCCAACACAACACAGGTGCATCTTGCTTTCAAAAAAAATAGTGGAAAGATGTGCTGCCACCAAAAAGGCAAGTGCCAAAGTTCAGATAAAGGAGGGGGTCAGTGCAGAAGTGAAAACTAAGGGCTGGCTTCTCTGTCATGGATGTCCCTGAAGCCTAAGGCTGCAGGCAGCTGCCCTGTGCACTGGTGGGGGAACCTGGTGGAGGGACATCCCGCGCTGCCCAAACCCAGCACAGCCACCCTGCCAGACCTGGCAGGGCAGGCACACAGCCTGGTCAGCTCAAGGGAGATGCTGCTGCAAAGAGTTGTTGTGAGGAAACCCCTGAGCAGGGGGAATTAAGAAGGAATTTTGAAGGACATACATCTCTTTGTATATGAATGTGGCTCCACGTTAAGCAGCCAACATGGAGAAAGATGAAGGGTCCTGTTTTCTTCTCCACCGGAACAGAGAAGAGGTGACTGAACTGGTGATGAACTGGTGAAGCCTGGAGGCATGTATTTCAACACAACGTAGCATCTCCAGGAAGCAAGTTTGCTTGGACAGAGGTACCACAAAAGGATGTGGTCAGGAACTGGAAACAAGAGAAACTAATAAGCAGATTTGTCACCACATAGGGATCTGGGAATCGTCCAAGCTTGCCAGCAATACCAAACTACTACCAGATATCCGTCAAGTACAGAAGAGGTAGCTGTGGAGGAATGAATCAAGAAACAGTGGCAGTTCTGCTGTTCCCTGTTGCCAAAAGCAAGCGATCATCAATGAGGAGTCTGCAAATGGAGAAGAAAGGGGCACAGATAACAGAATCGTGTATGATTTCCTGATGTATAAATACAGCAGCATTGGATGGGACATAACATTTGACACTGTCCCTCACAAAATCCTTATCTCCAAACTGGATGGATGGACGGACCACTTGTTGGGTATGGAATTGGCTCGATGGTAGCACTTGAAAGGTTGTGGTCAACAGCAGGAGATCTCCAGGTGGAGATCAGTAACAAGTGGTGTTCGACAGGGGTCAGTGTTGGGACCAGTACTGTTTAACATCTTTGTCATTGACATGGACAGTGGGATTGAGTGCATCCTCAGCAAGTCTGATGATGACACCAAGATGTGTGGTGTGGTCAACATGCTGGAGGGAAGGGATGCCATCCAGAGGGACCTGGACAGTCCTAAGAGGTGGGGCTTTGAGAACCTCGTGGGGTTCAACAAGGCCAAGTGCAAGGCCCTGGACCTGGGCTGGGACGATCCCAAGATAGGTGGAGAATGGATTGAGAGCAGCCCTGAGGAGAAAGACCCAGGGGTGTTGGTTGATGAGAAGCTCAACATGAGCTCACAATGTGTGCCTGCAGCTCAGAAAGGCAAACATATCCTGGGCTGCATCTAAAGCTGCATGGCCAGCAGGGCAAGGGAGGTCCCCCTCTGCTCTGCTCTTGTGAGAACCCACCTGGAGTCCTGCATTCAGCTCTGGGACCCCCAGCACAAGAAGGACATGGACATATTAGAGGAATTCCAGAGGAGGGCCATGAGGATGATCAGGGCGCTGGAGCACCTCTCCTATGCAGACAGGCTGAGGGAGTTGGGACTGTTCAGCCTGGAGAAAAGAAGGCTCTGGGGAGACCTTATAGCTGCCTTCCAGTGCCTAAAAGGGGCCTACAGGAAAGCTGGGGAGGGACTCTGTGTCAGGTAGTGTAGGGATAGGACAAGGGGGAATGGCTTTAAACTAAAAGAAGGGAGGTTTAGACTAGATATAAAGAAAAAACTCTTCACTCAGAGGGTGGTGAGGCACTGGCACAGGCTGCCCAGAGAAGCTGTGGATGCCCCATCCCTGGAGGTGTTCAAGGCCAGGCTGGATGTGGCTTTGGGCAACCTGGTCTGGTGGGAGGTGTCCCTGCCCATGGCAGCAGGGTTGTATTTAGATGGTTTGTAAGGTCCCTTCCAACCCAAACCACTCTATGATTCTATGATCTCATATCTGTCATCTAGTCACAACATGTAATTAAAATCAATATGAGTACCACATAGCCAACCCCTTAAAGAAAGATATCAGGGTCCTTTTTGCAGCTTCTTCTGGATCTCTTCAGGGCCTCTTTCAGTCTTGCCAGGAAGAGAAAGCAGGAATACTTTTGGTTGAAATGTTCATTGTTGGAACTCTCTTAGCGAGATGGAAGCCAGTAGGACCAGGAGCATGTACATCAGAGCGAGCAGGAGTCTCTGCTGGAGACTCCTCAGATCAACCAGGGGGAGGGTGAACTGCAAAAGCAGAAGGAAGGCAAATAAGATACAAAACCTACATCAGTCCTTCACAAAGAAGTTTTGCAAAATGGATAATTGGTTTCTGCTTCCTGCTGCTAAGGGATGAAGTACAGTATAGGGAGCACTAGGCATTTTAGAAAGGTGGTATAACTGCATTAGATGATGTAATTGCAGGCCTGAAAGCTGGTGGCATGATTCACTTGGTTTGCACATTAAATTGGTTGACTGTACCCCATTTAAGATGAAAACATTGAAGGAGGGGAAGGAACAGCACTTTAAATTAAAGCCATCATTGTCTCATTTAAAGCTTTGGATAAACAAAAAAATAATTATTATTTTATTGTGGATACATATGGAGCAAAATGCTGACTGAACTAGGCCAGGTGGGGGGCATTCAAGGGGTCTGACATCTGTGGTGTCCGTCAATCACTCATATCTCTTTGGTTTCATTCATGTGTCAAACAGAGAAAATATTTACTTACCTAACAAGGACTCGTTTGCTTATGTTTGCAGTGGCCTGATGACATGATCTACCCTCGATGCCAACACGGCTTAGATTACAGTTAAAAATGGCACTTCTGTTCAACAGAGATTACACTCAGAGTGAGAATGAAAAACCAGCTAAACCAGGGCTTTGCTGGGTCTTTCCTTATTTGGGGCATTGTTATACCAGATCAAAATCAAGGTGATTGACGCCTAAGTTGTCTTTTTAACCCCAGCGCAGAACTGTGGGGATGTGCAATTAATAACTGGCTTTGGCACCTTCCAGCAGGGAATCAGATAAGGGTGTGAGGCTGGTATTCAAGCGAGAGCTGCCCCAATGAAACAACTCATTTCCCTAAAGATATATATATTTATTTATTTATTTAGTATTTTTCTGTCTTTAATTTGAACGGAAAAAGCAAAGCAAGATTTGCAAGCAGAAATGCTGCAAGATGACTCACTCTGCTTCAACATCTTTTTGCTTGTGAAGTGGCATGGTGCGTGCTGAAAGGCTTCCCCAAAGAGCACCATCAAGCAGGCTGCAGGGAAGGACTCTAGCCTACATTTACATGTCATTTATATGACTTATGTCTGCTCTGAGTCATTCCAGACATGTTTTGGTACCCATGAAATTTAATCATAGGTGTTTGTAATCATAGCCATACAAATTATGGCTTTATAAACAAGTTTACCTGAATGCTAAGTATTTTATTTATCATTACCTTCCTCACTACAATTTTCTCTCCCTCAACACACCTCCTCAGTCACCAAAAGACAGTAGAATACAAGATTGTCTGCAGAGCTGAGAAACTGTTTGTTTCAGAAGGTGAATGACCCATGTGGCAAGTTCTCACTTATGGTTGTGCAGGTAAAACTTGTCACAGAATTTGTGTGCTAAAGAGAAACCTCAAACAGCAGCAGCAAATCCTAAAGTTTCCCACCTTACTAGCACAGAAAATGTTCAGCTTCAAGATCATCTGTTAGAAACCATTCTGATGCCTCCAAAGACATCAGCAAACCTAGGAGCCTGTTTTTAGACTGGTAAAAGTTTATCACCAAATCTACCTAGCCTTTTTATCATCCTTTTTAAGAGACTGACCCAATCATCAGTGTGATAGAGCAATTTGCTTATTATAAACTTTGTGAATGGGACGCTGCCTGCTATAGCCACTAGATCTATTTTGTTGAGTGTCATAATGTTAAATGTGAAAGAGAGAGACATCTTTGGACCTCAACTATCCCCACATCCCAAAATAAAATAGAAAAAAATGTCAATCTGAGGGGCTGAGACTTCATTAGTGCCAGAGGCTCCTGCAGTTGAGGTAACTCAGCTGGAGGTTATTCCCAAAAGATGATAGTGAGGGAGGAGGCCTCATTTCCAGCTGAAAATCATCTCTGCTCTGCCTCTGTAGAGGCAGGTGGGAAAACTGCTAATAAATCTCATCCATTGCTTCTAGCAAGGAAACTGTTTCCTAGTGCCTATAAGGTAACAGGCTAAATCCCTGAAGGAATGCGATTTGCTGGTAACAGCTGACTAAACGCAGAGCTGCACACACTGAGCATGTTGAGGACAATGTGGATGTCCCTGCTCTGTCTGTGGAGGAAGAGAAGAGACATATACAATACTGCTAGCCATTTCTTGTGGGGCATACCTTGAGAGAGACCTCGTCTCCTGGAAAGACTCCAAGTCCTGTATCTCTGCAGGTGAGTTCTGGTAAGCAGTGTTAAATCACCCTCGCTACACAGAAAGGAGAGTTCATTGCTAGGTAGAATTTTAATACTTCACGCAAAAAAAAATATTAGGTCTGCATTTGTAAAATGTTTGCTTGTTTTCTGTATCCTCTTCCTGTTGTTAGCATCTGGTTTACCCCACTTCTTTAAATGTTTGCTGGTTTTTTCCCTACCAGCTATGGCTATTTACCAGCATACATCACATATAAGGTCCTTTCTGACGTTTTCCTAGTGCTGCCTGCTCAGGTGATGCATGTTTCTAAAGCTCTCTGAAATCTATGTATGGATTTAAAAATATATGATAATGGGCAAAGCAAATCATTACTAAGAACTTGATTTTTATCCATCTTGTTAGCCAGCTCCAAATATGTGGCGAGATTAGCTAGCAGTCATATTAAGTATTCTTGTTTCTCATATCTTTAGGCTCATTGTAAACATACTAATATTTTCATGGCTTTCAATAAAAGACTGAAGGTTTTTTTAATGACTTATCTAAGGGATTTTGTATTGTGAACCATTTCATTAAGCAGACTTCAAAAACAAAGCTATCCATTCTGATTCCCTGAGTAGGTTGCAGAATTATACGCAGCTATATAAATGATAGATCAGATTTAGTAACTTTTTTCCCCGTTGGATAAGATTTGCTTTTGGCCTCATAACAGAAAGAAAATATATTAATTGACAATAGTTATAGCAGCTAGGAAGTCCTCATAACATCCTCAAACTCTTACAATTCTTTGGTAACCTACAGGTTTTTCATAGTTGATTATGGGCTACAATGAAATTCTGGCACTTCCCAACTCATATTTTTTATTACATATACATTAAAGTAAATAATCTTCTGAATTATTTTAATGGGAATAACAGGGAATTTGCTAACGGGGAATGACAGTGACTTTGAGAAGACAGCTTGGAGAACATTTACTATTCAGATGGTGCTAAGCCTGAGAAAACAGAACAGATGCACCTATAGAATAGGTGCACCTTACCTTTTAAATGTGCAACAGTATTTTAGAGCTGAAATAGTGCAACAGCTTTCTAGAACTGTAAGAGGAAAAAGCAGTGGCTGTTCACAACTTGCACAATAATTCAGTAGAAAGGAGGTACAAACTCCACCCTCTGATTTTAGGATGCAGATATTTGGGAGCCAAATCCTTTCATGATGTTGCTTTCCTCATCAGAAATACTTCCTATTTTCAAGTTCCAAATCGTAGTGTGGCAATGAATCCCTGATGCTCTTCAGTTACAGGATGAAAAATATGTTTGGAAGCAAAGAAGGGCTGGTCCTGGGGGAGCTTTTCCTCATCTCAGCCACTGATCCCCCAAGCACCTTGTTTCTCCTGCAAGCACTTCTGATCCTCCTGGGAGCAATCACCTTTCCCTGCTTCACTGTTTATTCCTGAGATCATGTATTAACACATTAAGAGGGGTGCTGAGAAGCCACAATGACAAGAGCTGTGTTAGCATGCAGTGAAGATTACCCACTAAATAATTATAGATTTCTTTGTCACAGTGAGTCACTTTATGTGAAATTATGGCAATTTCTGTATGCATAGATGTATTCAGCATACTAGTCTAGATCTTGTCCTTTGACAAATCAAAGCTTCTTATTAGATAATAACTGTGCTTCAGGTGGCTCACAAACAAATGCTGCCTTCAAAATGATGGCAAAGCATGGCCCAGCCTTCAAGTCTTCATGCCTGGACAGAGTAAATTAAGCTTCTTTCCCTATTGTCTCACAGGAGTGGTCTGTGAAGGACCAAAAAAGGGCCTCCATCTGGTGACAGCCCACGATTCCTCTTTCCAAATCTTACTACTTCTGTGTCACGTTTCTCCTTTAAATCATTTCCTTTCTATTTTGACAAACAAAGCAGTATTTCAGACACTCATCTTCCAGCCTATAGTAATCAGCACTTCTCTAAGACCCTCTAACCCACATAAAGTGGATCTGCTGAGAATGTCTTTGCTGCCTATTGCTTGTTCATATCTTTCCTTTCCTTGAGCCCGTCTTCTGGCTCTTTCTGTACCATATTCCAGTTTCTTGTACTTAGTTTCAAGGTTCTTAACAATGCTATCTTTCTAGTCTTGCCTATTACTGCATCTTGACAGGAATGTTGTGAAAATAAACTTGTTAATATATTTGAAGCACCCAGAAACCATGGTAATGACTGCCACAGAAAAAGCTCATGAGGAAATTAGTCATTCTGTTTCCATTGTAGGGCTTGAATACTGTGCAGTTAAATAAGGCTTGGGGGTCACACTTCAAATGAAACAACGAACAGCTCATCATTAATTCACTACTCTCTACCCCATGCACCAGATGAGGCAGCGGTCTTAAGGAAAAAAAAATAGTAAGAGACTAAGAACTGAAATCTGCAACTCAATACTTATGCAAAAAGAGGTGACATTAAAACTATCTGGGCAATTTAACCTGTCAAGTGCTCAACATTACAGCCTAAAGTTTCTTTGAGTTTCTCGTGTCTGCAATGGTGCATCGTTACCCAGAAAAAGTTTCAAAATAGATGTGATGGCCGGGGTTCCAGGTTATGACAGACATTTTAGGGTGGGATTCAGGCTGAGATTTAGAGGTGTTAATTTCGATGTCTGATCGTAGGGTATATTCATGGGCTGAATGTTTGGCTGCTTTTATCATCCATGGAGATTTTGGCCATACAGTTTGGAGCAGTAGGGGCTCAGCTCATCTGAGAGCAGACTTCGCTCAGCTGAGGAGCCCCTCAGCTGCATTAACCCTTTGGAGTAGTTAGAGTGGCCTAGCAATGGCTTAATGTAACATTGAATTTGGCCACACCCATTTAGAGCCAAATTTTGAAACAACAGCCTCTTGACTGTCTTTCTCCTCTCACGGTTTTTCCATCACTTTTTTTCCTTGAATTGTAAACCTCATGCTATAGAGTCTAATCCTCTCCCTGAGCTTGTGAAGTACATTGTGTTCAAGGACTCGTGCAGGTCAGATTATCTGGGTCCGACCATGATATAGACACTGAATTTTACCAGTGACACAACCATTGCTCTCTGCTGTTCTCTTTTAAAGTGGTTATCTAGGGTGGGTTTTAGTTGCCTAAACAAAGGTGTTTAGCCATCATATTTGATGTCCTAAAATAGACTGTCTGATGTATTGGGTTTACATGGCAAAGTTTTGGTAGTGGGGGGCTGCAAGGGTGGCCTCTGTGAGCAGAGCCCAGCAGCTGCCCCAGGTCAGAGCAGAGCCAGCTCCAGTCGGATCCAAAGGGACCTGCCGCTGGCCAGAGCTGAGCCAGGAAGAGATACTGGTTGGGCCTCTGGCAGAGCAGATTGAAGAAAAGGAAGAAAGAACTGCTGCACAACAGCACCTGGGAGAGAGGAGTGAGCACCAGCCCTGCAGACCCCAAGGTCAGTGCAGCAGGAGGGCAGGAGGTGCTCCAGGCACGCAGCAGCAGTTCCCCTGCGGCCTGTGGAGAGGCCCCTGGTGGAGCAGGCTGTCCCCCTGCAGCCCATGGGTCCCACATGGAGCAGATCTCCACGCTGCAGCCCCCCCGTGGAGGAGCCCCCGGTGGAGCAGGTGGATGTGGCCTGGAGGAGGCTGCGGCCCATGGAGAGCCCCCGCAGGAGCAGGCCCCGGGCCGGAGCTGCAGCCCGTGGAGAGGAGCCCACGCAGGAGCAGGGGGTCTGGGGGGAGCTGCCACCCGTGAGGGACCCGTGCTGGAGCAGTTTGCTCCTGATGGATGGACCCCGTGGTACGGAGCCATGTGGGAGCAGTTCTTGAAGAGCTGCTGCCTGTGGGCAGCCCTTGCAGGCTCAGTTCAGGAAGGACGGCATCATGTGGGAGGGACCCCACGTGGAGCAGGGGCAGAGAGTGACTGTGAAGGAGCAGCGGAGATGAAGCGTTAGGGACTGACCTCAGCCCCCATTCCCTGTTCCCTTGTGCTGCTTGGAGGGAGGAGGTGGAAGAAGGTGGATGGGGGGGGGGGGGTTAAGTTGACTTTTAGTTTCTCACTGTTCTAACCTGTTAGTAACAGGTAATAAATTACATTAATCTCCCTGTGCTGGGTCTGTTTTGTCTGTGATGATAATTGTTGAGTGATGTCCCTGTCCTTATCTCAGCCCTTAAGCCCTTTCCATCATATTTTCTCCCCCCCTTACCCTTTGAGGAGGGGGAGTGAGAGAGCGGTTGTGGTGAAGCTCAGCTGCCCATCAGAGTAAAACCACCCCATCTGGGCTCCAGGTGCTGCTCCTAGTCTCAAGTGTCCCTTGGGTCACAACTTCACTGGAAAACAAGGAATGTTCCCACCCGCTGCCTGGCTGGTGGCTAAACAACTGTTTGGGGAGCTTCACCATGGAATTCGCCTTACAGGTGCTATCCTGGGGCACTTTCAGCCTGGGGCACTCCTGGACTACCAGCTTCCATCACCTCACATGAATAACACAGGTGCCCTCACGTGTCCAGAAGTGCTCTCTGAAAAGGATCAGGCTTGCCACCAGTTACTATGCTTTAAGGAGTTTCTGTCAGCACAACTGCAGTAAGCAGCTGCACATGTACTCAAAGCCCAGACCTACCATAAGGTAAAAGGCATTAGCTTAAATCTCTTTTACTGAGGTTTAAGCTAACATCCTTAGCTGGAGATCACAACAGGCCAGTGACTGTGAAATGGCTGATATATGGGAACTCACAAAGCTGCTTTACCACAGTCTTTTTTTTTTTTTAGTTAACTATTCAAAAGAGCAACCCTCTGATTTATCATCCAGAACATTTCTCCAACACAATAATTTAAAGTTTTGGAGGTTCAGGCATAAATAATTTGAAAGCATTTCAACAACACAATTCACTGGAACTGAGAGATGTCTCCTTGGAAGGGCTCTGTTTTGGCTACCAACTCTTCTGAGCTTGAAATATTGAATGATTAAAGTCCTATATTTCAACCTATACATGTGTTTTTCACCTCAGTGTTTGTTAAATACATTGAAATTTCTAGTATTCATGGAGAAGTCTATGAACATCCACTTCACAGGCCATAAAACTGCAACACAATGAGAGGAGCTAAAATATATATTCAGAATGGAAGGGCTGGGCCTGATTTGTGATTTTTTATTATTATTTATTTATTGTTCAGCTGGGTGAAATGCACTTGCCTGTCCTCTTCCCTGGTCTCAAAACACAAAGTAGTGTAACCAGCCAATACATCCCGCCCTTTCCTTTCTCCCATCCTTCAGGCAGTGCTGCCCCAACCCTCACTGGGATAAATCTCTGGCAGCAGGATGCGACAGCAGAGCCTGCAAAAGCCAGCCTGGGGACCGGGCTCAATGCTGGCATGGTTCCCCATAGCTGCTTAACCCACAACACCAGCAGCAGGACCCAGTCCAGCATCCCTCCCCAGAGCAGAACGGCCACCGCACCCTGCTGCAGGCACCCCACGCTTCCCCAGGGGAAAGGAGAAATATCAGCTCTACGCTAGTTTGCCCACCCATCAGGGCTTTTTGTCTTTCGTTTGTTTGTTCTTTAAATGTAAATGTATATGCCTGCAACATCAATGTCATCAGTTATGAAGCAGGCTGTGATGTTGATTTGATGGTGTGAGTGCACCTGCACACTATTTCCTTGTATGTCTTCTATCAAGACCGTGTCTCCTGTCATATCATCCCTACACTCTGTTCAGGGCCATGCTATTATAAACGCTATTTTTTTCCAAAATATTCTCATACAATGAAACTAGCCCTTGCTTTGGGCAAAGACCTTAAAGTACATGCACTTCTCCCATGGAGTCCCACTCTGAGGATTATTTATTTTCACACCAGTAGCATTAGTCCCAGAGTGAACAAAGAGGAGCAGCGACCCCTCCCCCCGCCCATGGTTAAGCGCAGTCCTTCCTCATGCGCTTGCCCTGGAAATCTTTCCTGCAGTGTCGAAGGGAGAGACAGACAGAGACAGTGTGACCCAATTCACATCACAGTGGTGGCTAAGGTAGTTGCCTGGAGAGATGGAGGTTTAACTCACTGGCCATTACAGTTCCAGGGACTCCCCGCCCTCACACTTAAGACAGTTAGTTCACAGGCCTGCAGAAAGGAGGGACATTCAGAAGAAGGACATGAACCAGAAAGGTATTTTAGATCCATTACTTATAATTTACACACCAATGACATACGGCATAAAGACAAAATATACAGATTTTCATATATATATATACAGGGTTCAACACAGTGCACAATTTAAAGTTATGTTACAATTAAGTGTACAATTTTAAATATGGCTTTATAAACTAGTAGTAATAACAGTGCTAAAATAATGTATCTCTCATGTAAGTACATAGACAAATAACATAATGCAGCTACAGCATTAAAGTCCTCATTTAGCAATGTGATACTTCATTTTGTTAGGAAAAACTTGTACACCACGTATAGCTGGGTATCTCCCTCCCCCCGTGCCCATCCACCCGTGCTATAACCCTGCTGGATTGCACACCCTGTAAGTTAAAACTTTGGGACCTGTATTCTTCAAGTATTCTGGAAAATAAAAACCTGTACAGTTGAGGAAAGATCAGTCACAAGAACTAACTAAAAACAGAGGGAAGAACACACGCAAACCTCGTGCCCAGTGAAGCTTAATAAGATTTTTCTTTTATTTTTAAAGAGTTAAAAAAAATACAAAGGTCACATCTTGTCTGTCTGATTCTAGGGAACAGTCCCGTTAATGAGAAGTGCGAAATTCTGGGTCTCTTGGAAGCTTGGTCAGAAATTTCTGGCCCTGCTGAAGCAAACGGCACTTCTGCCAGTGACTTCAAGGGGGCAGGATTTGGTTCTGCAGAAGTTGAATGCCTTTAGGAAGCACACGCTCTATTGCTGCTTTAGTTCGTTGAGCTGAATGCGGAAATCGTTAGAGGAAATCCTACAGTCCTTTGTACGCATGAGTCAGACTCAATGCCCATAGTGATCTCTGGCCTTAAAAATTTGCAAGTTGGACAAACAGGATGTGGTACTTACAGTTTAGCACTGCAGTGACTCACTGACCATTTTATCGATTAAGATTCCCATGCTGTACACACAGACATCCCATTCCTTTTCCAAACACCTCAGGGAACTGTGAAAATCTCTGCCGAGAAGTTCTTCACCTTGGCACGTCCAGCAAAGGCGTGCAAGAGAAGCCCTCTCTGATGGACGTCTAAGAGAGCATCACGGAGACAGAGCTGATCTGTGTTATAGCACTTCCCTCCGCTAAGGCAAAGCCGTGAACAGTAGGGTCACTAGTATGAAACTCAACACCCACCCCCCATCCTCCTGCAGGAGCCCCAGGCGGTACGCGGGGACGGAGAACATCTCCCCTCGACTGGGCACGCCAGCCCATGCACCTCGCTGGTCAGCTGGAAGCTGCTTTTACTGCAGTGTTCTGTGCAGGAATCGGACCCGAAGGGACCCCTGTCCCTTGCCACAAGGACACAGATGACACTGCAGTGCAGGTACGGGACGGCAACACACCGGCAGCCTCACCTGAGCAGCAGCTTCAAAGGAGTCCTCCCCGCTGCCTGCTTCACAGTAACGAGTAGCTGAAACACAGCACAGCACACACACGGACTGGGAGCAGTAATAAGCTGCTGAAAACCACTGCGGTCATCCAAGGGTACCTCCAGTCCTCCTGGTCCACACAAGATCAGACTGTGCTACCTGGGTGTTCCTCCAGGTAGCAGCCACCAACGTGCATGGCCATGACCCACCCCTACACTACGCGCCTCCATCCCCCTGTGCCAGCTACTGGGCTGTCCGCCCTGATTCTGCGCTCACAGAGCGTAATTTCCTTTATTTCCTAATTCGTAATTTTGTAGTATTTGGGGATGGAGGGGTTAGGCTAAGCAGCTACTCGTCAGAAAACAGATTCAAATTCTTCTTCAAACACCTAAGGACAAGACCCACTCGAATTCATCCCCTGCCACAGAAATTTCACTTGTGAGCTGCCCTGCATAAATCTGCACATAACACACTTTTCCAGCAGGCAATATTTTGTACGGCTCGGTATCTGACAGATACAACCCTTTCAATGAAAACAGTATGAAGCTGTCATGATTACTTGAGCAGACATCACTGACAAAAGGAAATTTGTGCCTGAACTATTGCTGCAGAAATATTTCAGGCAATATTTTTTCAAAGAGAATACAGATCTGGAGGGACACTGCCAAGGTTCTAAAGATCAAAACGTGTGACTTGCAGTGTTGTAATTGGATGGGAACAGTCCTCCAGATCTGAAACATCAGGTTCGGTTTGGTTTTTAAATCAAGCACCACATTTGTACGATTTCTGTAGGACCTACACATCCCAGCATCTGTTTCCCCACTCGGTAACAGTGAGCTCTGCTGACAGAGCCAGCGACGCCGGTACTGACAGACAAATCCATCCTGACACGACAAAGCGTTACACAATCAAACACTTCAATTCACAGCAGAAAAAAACCAACAGGCTGTTTTAAATTTAACCATATTGGAAACGCAGGGGGTTCTTTAACCTCCCGTTTGCCAAATGAGAAGACCACTTACCATTGCCTTGGAGCAGCAGTACGGAAAGAAGTGCAATAGGTGGCCTTTGGCAGTGTTTAAAATAAAACAAGGGGGCAGACCCAAGCTGCCCCACAGCAGCAGCAAGAGCTGCTCCCCAGCTCTTCTTCCAGGTCTGGAGCCGGCGGCTGTGATGCTCTCCAACTCCCTGCCCTGCAGGGAGTCCCCGTGTGGCCAGCATCATCTCAGGCACGATGCCGTGGCCTCCTTCACCCCCAGCTTGAAAAGGCCATCGAGCCTCATGGGGCTGTCCCAGGTTTCACCACTACGGTGACACATGATTTCTTGCCTGCCCTGCAGCGTGGCCAGGACCTCCGGGATGCTTGCAGTTTTGATCAGGGGACAGCGAGGGGAAAAAAATAAAAAGAAAGAACCCAAGGGAACGGCATGGAGCTGGGACAGGGGAGGGTCAGGCTGGGTGTTAGGGAAAGGTTCTGCACCCAGAGGGTGGTCGGGCACTGGGACAGGCTCCCCAGGGCAGTGGGCACAGCACTGAGCCTGCCAGAGTTCAAGAAGTGTTTGCACAGTGTTCTCAGACACATGGTCTGGTTTTTGGGTGGTCCTGTGTGGAGCAGGGAGTTGGATTCAATCATCCTTGTGGGTCCCTTCCAACGCGGGATATTCTGTGATTCCATGATTCTCTCTGACAATTTGTAGTTCTGCACAGCCCCTCAGCATGGAGATAAAAAATAGAAATGATCAAGGGGAAAAAACAACACTGCAGGCCTAAGGAAACGTTGCTCTTTTAGCAGAATTTTGGAAGCTTAAGAAATCTGTTCTGTTTATGTTGAAGACAACTCTTGTACGCCTTCCCCATTCAAACCAAAATGAACTGACACTTTTTCATAGATGTTAAAGCAAGCTCTTTTTTAAACATTCCCCCCCACACCCCCCCGAAACATTTTGCCATGACCAGCTTCCAAAAGAAAAAGGCTTAGATTAAATCCTTTAAACAGGTCTAAAAGCCTGTATTTGCTTCTGGGCAGGATAAACACACCCAAGGATTTCCTATCAGACCTTGTCAAAACACTATACATACAAATCCCTAAAGAGATGCTGTTTCCTAATTTCACCCCTACTTTGAAATATGGCCAAACACTGAAACATAGTATCTGGAGTAGCTGTCATGAGGAAAAAGCTACTTACTCAGTAACCTCTCCTTTAAAATAACCTGAGTACTTCCTAAGAAACGGAAGGCATGTGACATGCTACAGAATACATTCACCTAACTGATTAAACCACTGAAAAAAATCTCAGCTGACAACAAGAAGTTCCTCCCCCTTCCGCAGCCCCATCAGATCCTTCTTCTTGTTTCACTCTTCTACAACACAGTGCCTGACTGCACTTGCCACAGTGAAGTCAAGCTCCTGTGGAGGATTAATCCCCAGAGTATTTCTCACCACACTGCTCCTTTTGACACTGAGACAGGTACATATAGATATAATAGATCTATATTACAGAGAGAGAGATGCCCAGCTCTGCAGCAGCACCGGATCCATAGCAGGAGCAATTCTGGCAACAAAGCTCTGGGCCAGCCCCCAGGAAGACCTCCAGACACGGGCGAAGACCGTGATGTGACACCAGCTTTGCACTACGGTGGCGATGCCGATTCCTGTGCCTGCTGCCATGCACAGCCATGTGATACCCAACTCCAGCTGTGTACACACCAAAGGGTAAAATTACACCACTGGCTTCTGGCTGATTGCGTTTTGGGACGTCACAAGCATCGCTGCCACGGGCAGATCTGTCAGCCCAGGGAAATGATAACAATGAGACCATCCGCGGAACTCAGGCTGCTGTTTTAATAATGGCGACTCATCACTGGGACTCATCGCTGTCCGCAGGGGCTCCATACCTGGAAACACCTTCTCCTCAGGCTGAAAAGACGGAGAAGGCATAGCCTTCAAACACACGGCTTCAAAGCTCACTTCACGGCAAAATAAATGAGAACATCTCTATCAGAATTTCCAACATGAGTGTTTTTTTAAAGAGGAGCTTCTTGACATAGATGCCTGTTATCCAGAATGTCAGTACCTAACTGTTTGCAGGTAGCATCTGCCCTGACTTACCTATGAAGTTTCACAGACATATCAGACCACCACCCCTTGTGCTTTCAAGCCCAAGACTTATCTTCTTGTGACCTGCTCCTGTGCTTAGTTTCCTGAGAAGGGTCCCAAGTCATCGAATGACACCATCCTCCTCCTCAGTTTGGGTTCATTTGGCAAATGCTGCTTGCCCACGAAAACAGAGACTGGAGCATGGCTCCAGGGAAACGCGTGAGGAATTTAGGAAGCAGATGCAAGTTCACGCACACCTCAGACCAAACTGCAGCAGCTCCCAGGCACGGAATAGACATGGGAAGTGACTGCAGACCTGTCCCTCCGCTTGCAGAGCCACAGCTAGCTGGGTGTTCCCCACAGCAAGCATTTTCCTCTGATGGAAATACTCCACAGCCCATGAAAGGAACATGTCCTTTGAAAGCTGGAGCTAGTTCAAGCTCCAGACTACTAAGACTACCAACAATTAGCATCCTAAAGCATGTGTATCCTGTCTATTCCCAGAACAGACATATGATAATTTTTTTGCTGAAGGGTCCTGATTCATGGAACTGTAATTCATTGAGAAAGTCCTGATTAAACTACTTTCAACAGGCTACCGCCAACGTTTGCAAGCAAATAATCGATTTTACACACACGTTTACAAAGACCAGAACCATCTGTAATTTCCATATGCTTTCTCTCCACTTAAAATCAACCAGTCAAGGCCAAGCAACACAGGTGTAGATGTTAAACTTCACACAGGTGGGCAAACCCAATGCATTCATTCTCACCTCAGACACTGTGACAACACGTGCACCCAGCGTGCACGCAGCTATCAAATAAAATTCTTCCAAAACTGCACCGAATCAACACAGCATCAATCATTTTCTTCCACAGGAGAAAAGTGTGCCAGTAACGCCTCTTGCACTTTTGTCCTCAACCCATTCCCATAAAGATATCAACACAAACCAGCTCTTACAAGTGCTCTGCCGCCTGGATGTTTCTCCCACCCAGCTGTGGGATTTGTTTTTCAATGAGAGCAAAAACGTAGATTGAAAAGTCCCGTTGCCCTCTGGACCTCCGGTTTGCCCATGCGCGTTTTAAGTATCTGTTTACCTTGGTTCCATCTGGACAGTTACACAAAATGAAATAAGGTTGAGACAGTCCAGGTAACATGTGACAACCAAGTCAAGCACAACGGTCTCCTGGAGGTGGTACAAACCTCCTCCCAGCCTGGAGCAGAAAATAAATCAGACTGATCCCAAGAAACAGCTTGTCTGCAAAACGGGAGATGCTTGTACACATCATTTGCATTGTTCATGATCTCTGTAGTCATCCATGTCCACATCCGAATCAAAGAGCGAGTGTCCAGTGTAATCTGTGTCAGGGGTATGAGAAATACTGTTCCCTTCCTCATCAAATGTTTCTGTCCTTGAATAAAAACTGAAGTCCTGCAAAGGGGAGTGAGTCTTGCTTGCTTCACTGCTTTCTTCAGATTCATACAGAGTGTTATCATCATCATGGTGCCACTCTGGCCAGAATTTCCTCCTTATTCTTTCACAATACATAGCAAGGTTAATCAGTTCACCTGCAACACAGCACAATAGACTCCGGTAAATACATCCAGTCAACAACACTTTAACTCAACGGCTGATTCAGGAACACGTTAGCGTAGTTTGGAAATAAATTGTGCAGGTTCTTTCCAAAGAAGTACCAGAAAACTTTTTTAACAATGGCAAGATCCAGTCAATCCTCTCAGTGGCTGTTCACGTAACTTAAAACACACACTATTAACCCACACGTAATAAGAAAGGTTACACTGAAATGAATATAAATGCACGTAGCAAAATAACTAGCCCAAATTCAACATCTACAGAAATAAATCAGGACAAGACACTAGTAGCGTAAGATTCTCATATCAAAATTCTTGCTTACTTAGCAGAAACATGGTTTCTAAAGGCAGGATTTGATGCTACATGCGCAATCCATTCATTTATTAAAATCTAGCGAATTTGGATGTTTGGGGCTTGCACCACCAGATGGCAGCGTTGTCTGCAAGGTAAATTCATGGGTTTGGTTTTTATATGACTCGCCTCTAATGTTCCTAGCCCACAGGAGTATGTTATGCTTTATGTTTATACATACACATATGCGTATGCTTAGAGAGAAGAATTTATGAGAAAACTTCAACGAACAAAGAAAGAACAGCACATTAGAGGGATTATGGATGTGTATATGGAACCAGCACTCATAATATATCACAGCATGAGTAGCTGGATGGGTACAGAGAATCATCCATACTGCTTGGGCATTTACATCATTTACCGTTCATTTCTGTTAGATACAAAATAGTTCAAACATCATTTTTTCTTGAAACCCATGGACCCTTCAGAATCCTATCTGTGTCTCTTCAGACGTCAAGGGGAAGAACTATATGGACTATATTTACATCCCTCATAAAAAATCTCAAGTATATTTTTTCCTCAACTCAAAGTGCTAGTAATGGGCAAGTCTGTGCCTCCAAACTGTTGCCTCAGTAGCCACCTCTTGCTCAGAGTAGGTCTACAGATCAGATTCATTCCTTTTATAGCTATTTCACATCCTTTTCCTCCTTAGTTCTTTCAAATTTTCACGCTGCGTGGCTTTATTCTGCAAAGGGATGCCAAGATGCTTCCACCAGACCTTCACGTGCCTATACCACTGCACAAGGGAAAAAAGAAGTTGGGGCGGGGGGGGAAGTATGTTGGTTTCCAATTCATGCAAAAACACAGCGACTCCAAAGCCAGACTGGAATCTTTTCCTTGCCCAGCATCCTTAATAACAACAAAGGCTCTAATTGCACTGGGACAACAGTACTCGCAGTTCTACTGTCAATGAAAACTACTCGGTTCAGCAAAATTTGGCTCATGGCTTCTAACACTTTACCCAGCATTCATTCCATAGAGGCATTTGCTCTTTGCTACGTTAAACAGGGAAAAGATCGAGTACAGGAATAGAAACGATTACCATCCAGAACATTAAAGTGAAAACAAACAAGAATTTTAAGAAAAAACAACATTACAGGATATAAATACTACATCAAAGGCAGGAACAGCCTACGATGCAGTTAAGTGCTCCTGCAATCTTCAAATATCCTTACAAAGCGCTCCAAGTTTAAACACAGCAAATGCCACCAAGAGTCTTTCTTTTTTTTCCTTTGTCAGAGATCACTTAAAACCTCTTACCTTTGATTAGCCTCTCTGGTCTGGTCCCTGGCAGTGTCCACATTGCCTGTGCCAGATGCCCAAAAACGGTGGCATCAACAGTGGAAAGGTTTGGTCCCATAATGTACTTCTTGTCGCCTGTAAATACAACAGCAAACGTTTCACTGGGGAAATGTCACTGAAAATCTGGATTTTTCCCCGGTTAAATCTTTAACACTATTTTTATGGAAAATCATTTAGTTGAAAAGATACAAGGGTTCAAAGGCAGAGATTCAATACTGATTAGGGTTCAAAAGCTGATCCTAGGGCCCAGCAGGTCAAATCCATTCGTGCAGCTTCCCCATGTACCCACCACTCCCGTAACCTGGCCAGTTACAGTGCCGCCACCAGCCAAGTGAGCACCTCCATTCACCACTGTAGGCAGTGGATACACACCACACTAGTTCTGCTGCAGTTAATACCTCCTCTACAACAAGGAGGTGCTTGAAAACACAATTTTCTCCTTCAGTAGAGACCCAAAATCGTTCAGCCATGGTTCAAAAATCACAAATGCACTTGCAGAAAGCTGATCAACCTGTGTCTCTCATGTGCACAGATCCAGTTGCAAATTATCCATCTGACTCTACAAGAGAGTGGTACCCAACGCTTCCCTCTCCCAGCCTTCGTTCAGGCTGAAACTGATGCATCGCTAAGACTGACAGTGACTGCTCAGAGCAGATCTGCGCCTCCAGGAGAGGCAGGAGACATACGAGGACACAGCAGATAGAGGAGAAAGCAGCCGTAGGCAGGAGCAAACGGCTTGGAGCGAGTTTGCCAAGGACCTCTCGCCAGGTAACGCCGCTCCGAGGACTGCCTTGAGGCTCTTCCCACTCACTGCCCCCAGCTCCATCCCAACGCAACATGACACGCTTGTGAAAGGCACCGGGATGAGTCCTGGAGCGCCCTCACTTCAGAGACAGGTGCCCCACAGACCACAAACAGCAAAGCAGGCTCTCCCCGCGCCACCCGGACACATCCCACTGCCACAGCTTCACAGACTGAGAGGGGGGTATGTCACGCTCGGCCACAACACAGACAGCTCAGTGAGGTGCCTATACCAGCAGCACACGACATAATCAACATCTCAGACTGGCAATCCCACAGACTGGCTCCCTGCATGGGGAGCAGAGAGCGGTGGACGCAACGTCCACCTCCTGCAGCCTGACTCCAACCTCTGCCTCTCCCCAGAGGTCTCCAACTCGAGGGCGCCTTCGTGCCAATTTATCTCGCCAGAAGACTGCCCCAACGGGCTCAAAAAGGAGACCACCAGCTCTCCTCACGCACAGCTTCCCCACCTCCAGGCACTGCCTTCTAACAGACAGGGACCCAGGCACGGCACTCCTGGCGCACAGGCAGGGGGAAACGGCAGCCACGTGGGACTGCCCTGGTCTGCAGGAAGGACGTGCCTGCTGCGCACACCTCTCTGGGCACCTGGCCATCGTGACGGTCCCGGGCAGCTACCACAGCACACACAGACAGTAGCTAGCTAAGACAGGGAAGAAAATCCTCTTTCAAAGAGGCCATTCGCAAAAGGAACATCCAGTACCGGCTTGCTGCCTCAGCGCAGGCATTAGTCCCGCAGCAAAGACGCCAAGCAGGGCACACAAGTGAGACATGAGGCATTTCAGGGGTCAGGTTAGATGGCTGCCTTGGCCCAACGTGCTATAAAGCGTGAAATGCTGTCCGTAATTGAATTCTCCCAATCCAGTTATCCCATCTCCCCAGGACATTCTTCCCTTGTACAACAGAAGCTGCCTGTAATTCAGCGGGTTATTAAAAGTTAGGGTTATTGAATGATCTTAGAAAAACTGTCCAGCAGTGAAATACAGCAAATTCTAAAGTACAGCACAGCATCATCCGTTATCCCTCTGTACTGTAATGTGGCAAAGCAGTGCTCAGGAATAAGGAATAATGGTAACTTCCTACAGCATGTCGGATGTGATAGTAAAACGGAGTTAACTCTCCCCAGCTCTGTCACAGCTGCATCGACCTATATCTGACAACTCCGTACTGGGTAAATGTTATGGCCTTCCCGTATTTATGTGCTGCCCAGCATTCATCAATCTCAAGCACAGCTCAAAAACCGGTCCCCAAGCCACAGTTACGGGCTGTGTAAAATCCCATTTCAGCTGCCAGCACTAGGAATTTAAGGCTGCTCGGCTGGGTCTGAGGCTCGATCCATAACGACGTTATGCTGGGAAGTAACTCTGCCACTTAGACCTCGCAGCAACAACGGCAGGCAGCGAGAGCTGAACCATCCCATCCCCTCCAGGCTGCCACTTTTAACCTGATACGCCTGCTGACTGACAGCTGCAGGTCGGTACTTGCAGCCACTTGGCTTTACAGGCATCCTTTTTAAGCTCTTACCACTACCCTTTAATTAACAGCCAAAATCTCAACCACTTCCTCTCCTGGGAAAACCCAGGGGCACACACACCCGGTGGGGAACCTCACCCAGGTTTTTGTGCGGTCACTGAGCTGACCAAGGGCCCTGTCCTGCCCCACAGCGATTCAGGAGAGCCTCCAGCCAGGCTGGAAGTCCCTCTCCCACCTCCTGTCCCCACCCCATGGGGACAGGCCCCTGAAGGCCACAGATATTTAGACAATCAAAAGGGCAAATATAATGGCTGTACACTGACTAATCTGACAGCCATTTCAGAAGCAAAGGTGGAAAACAAAAAGTACAATATTCAGCTGATAATGTCGTAAAGTAACAATAACATAGCGGGTGCCCATCGAGGCTTTAAAAAATACAGGCAGGCACACTGTTCTCGTCAATAACCTGGAACTGAGTGTTAAAGCCCTGCTGGTAGCACACGCACCACACAATAAAAAAAGCAGCGTGGTGGCAGAAAACGAAGGGCAGTCGCAGGGCTGGCAAACTGGGCCACGAGCAGCACACACCGTGCAGGCACAGGCAGAGGTGTAGGAGCAGCGGGGAGAAGGTCTGTCCAGCGAGTGGGAGGCTGAGAGAATGCAGAGGGGAAAAAAAGGCACATTTTTTTCCAAGATTTGAAGAAAACACCTGAGAGAGAAGCTTGAGGATTTCCAGCCATTTTTCCCATCAAAACCAAGAGTGAGATTGACGGTTTGATTACTGCATTTATCTTCACAAGGAGAGGCCAAGGGCCACCCAGGGAGGGGAGGAAGAACTAGCACAGGAACGTCCGCCTGAAGGCTGAGATCCGGCAAGCTGTGAACTGAAACTGGACAGCTTTTGATGGTGATTAACACCTGCCACCAATTACTGATGAACACAGTGGCAACTCCACCTCCTGAAATCTTCTGATTAAAGCTGGATGCCTTTTGGAAAGACCCGCTTCACCCAGAAGCGAGACTGGTGCCTCAGGACAGCAACCCATTCCTAGAGACCTGACTGGATGATTCAGCGACCCGTTTGAACTCTAAACCGTAAACTCGAGCATCAGTACAGGCTCCAGAGTCGAAAGGATACAAATAAAATCTGGGAACAGACCCAAAAGCAACTACGGAGAGGCAAACATGCTAACAGCTATACCTGGAAAAGGTCTCGGCTGAAGGAGTCCCCCCCCGGCAGGGCCACCTGCTGCTCAGCCCCTCTCCAGAGGCCCATAACGGGGATCACAGTGCAATTAGCTCTCAGCAGATTGCAACCCAGAAGCTCAGTGCAGACAGCTCCAGTTCAGACTTCAGCCTGAGCTACACAACAGCAATGAGGCTCATGTGGTTCTAGCTGACTGAGGTCGACCCAAAGGCTACCTGCACAGCACCCACCCATGACAACCAGCACACCTAAGCCCATCCGTTTTGACAAGCCATCTCCTAGCAACAGCTTTGAATATAGCTGCTCACACCAACCAAATGCAGCAAAGTCCTGCTCACCAAAGTAACACCTGCAAAGGACTTTCAAACGGCAGCCTCACAATAACCTATCATATAGTTATGAGCCCCGCTAGGAAAAAGAGATTCCCCAAAATACAAATAAGAGGTTACATTTGCCAAAATGAACACTACGTTTTCCTGAATTCACACAGCAAAACGCTCATCCAAAACCACAGGCCACATTCTGCTCCTTTAGATACAGACGGTGCACAGAGAAGAAACCCGCCTACCCCTCTAGAGGGGCAATTTGGTGACAAACAGCGAGGAAAGAAGCCCCGTCCCCACGGGAGTGAAGGCGGCACTGAGGGACGGCAGCAGCATGGCCTCCACCTACTGACAAAAGTGAGCTCATCCGTGCGTGCGACCAGGCTGCCACACACGGGCGATCTCACCCCGCGGGCTGTGCACAAGCAGAAGGCGAATCGTTTGTTGTACGTTACCCAGGAGGCTCGCTAGAGTCCGCATGTCCTTCTCCATCAGCGTGTACATCTCCTCCTCCGAGAAGCGGCCAATGCCGTGGCCGTACATCTCCCGCTTCACGATCCCTTTGGTCAGATGGCAGAGAATCCACTTCAGCAAGTCACTGAGGGGGCCGTACACCGAAATCATCTTTTGCGTCTCATGAAGGTTTTCCACCCACTGGCAATAAGCTAGAGTCCTAGAAGGATGCACAAAGCACGCTGTAAGAGTGCAACGCCCAGAGAGCCCGTCGTCACCCTGCAACAGCTCCCACAAAGGTCAGACTACCTTAACACTAAATACTCTCAGCCCTGATGGAGAGCTAGTGCCCAGCGAAAGCAGACCTTGGCGCACCTCCGAGTGGAAGCAGTGAAACCTGACTTCGCAATACTCATGCGGACCGCCCCGGGTTTCTTCACTCGTGGCTTCCTTTAAGAGAACGTGACGTTCACGTTGAAATACAAAATAAGCGCTACGTAATTTTGCTAACCTCACAGAACAAAACGCGGTGCCAAAAGGGTTTATTAGCCACAGATGACTGACTGCACAGACCTAGGGAAAACAAAGAAAAACAGAGAAACCAACCTCTCCCACCAACCTGTTCTCCTTGCTTTCTATACTGCTGGAACTTAGTCAAGCAGTAACTTTGCACCAACATAAATACTGTAGCGGTGATTTCTCAGAAAGATCTCCGCTCTCTTCAGAGATTAACAATGACACAACCTTTACCGAAAAAAAAAAACTGAAAAGGTGGTAGTTATCAGGTTAATGTTTTCCGGCATTTTTTCTTCTCCTAATGAAGATGTTGATCTTGTATGAGATACACTTCAAAAGGCTTCCGCTGTATTTCAGGCTGTACTGCAGCTTTATTAAATGGCAAATGCGTTATTTCAAAAAGTCTTTCCACCAAAATCTGTCTTACCAGCTATATGTTTTGCTTCCCACAATAATTTTTGTTCTTTATTAATACCGTAGGCAAAGAAACTCATTTGTTGCTGTTGCTACTTTAACTTTTATAATATGCAGCACCATCTGACGCAAGATATTCTGAAGAAACAAAAGACCGTACGACTTGTGACAAAAGTTCAAAGGATACTGAAAGACGGGCCAAAGACATCTCAAAGTAGACATGACAAATGTTTGAAGCCAACGGGGCCTCAGAAACATTGGGAATTTATAGCCATATTCCATTATATTTTTACAAATTTCCAAACTGAAAAATTTTAAAGTAGGCTTATGCTTTTGAGATTGTATGAAAAAAGGCTCATGAGATATGATAAACTACTGAAGCTAGACAGAAAAGCTGGAATATCAAAAGTTGCAAGTTCACATATGTAAAATATTAAATGGTGTTTAATAATTAAATGTTTCTATTTCCACTACGATTGGAGCTCATTTTTTTTAGTTCAGAATATGACTTCAGTTTTATCATTCTACAGATTTCTAGTTGCGTGTAATTTCCTTAGTGCCTATATAGATCACCTAATTCAAAGTAAGAGGGAAAAAAAAAAAAAGGAGGTATATCCTGGAAAACTCCTACTTTTTTTTTTTTTTTTTTTTAAAACTTGCATGCCTTATCAAACTCCAGTATATCATGACCAGAAGGTGAATTCAGCACTACCATCAGGGAACAACTACTTTTACACAATGAAAAAATGCCTCAATCTTTACATTTTCACCAATTCCTTATTTGAATTACTAATAACATGAGGTAAAAGGAGCATATCTGGCAAAACAGCTGAAAAAAAATCCACTTAACTCTCAAATTAACAATGTTCTCAGAAAGGATGAAAGGTATTTTAATTCTACTAAAAGCTGTCCCCTGCAGGACAACGTCTTCTGCTCAAATTGATTTCATTAAAGCCAGTAACAGTGAGGCCCATGCAGGTGTTGGTGCAAATGCATGAACAGTACGGACCAAAAATGCACCTGCTTTGTTTCTGACAGCTTTTATCCTCACCGGGTTTCTCCATGACCTGTTGTGCTGTATCAGTATGACAACAGCATCCCACTGATGGCTCACATACCTCAGTGCGGGTCTTCGAATGGAGACGTTGCACAATCCTTAGTGCTCAAAATGGATGAATCAACCAAAGTTTTGGGGCAAGTTTCAACAAAGCTGGGTTTGAAACAAAACTGGATTTAGAAAGGGGCACCAGAATGAAATGGGGAATATGAAACCAGCAAGCACTGGAGCAAATGGGTACTGGAATACCAGAAGCATCAGCTTTGGTTGAAAGATGTGCTGTAAAACTGCTTTGCCCCAGGAACAGACATAAAAGGTGAAACAACTCCGGAAACATGGGAAGAAAACTGGGCTCAAAGCCTAAGGGCACTTCATAAAGCAGAACATTTCGGCAGCTGTGTTTCACAGGCCCGGGAAAGGACACAGGCCCGGGAAAGGACACAGGCCCTTGGACAGATACAGCTTTGAAGGGGAAGAAAGAACCTGGTCTTGATGAGAACATCAGGAATTAATTACAAGTATTATCTACATCCATCAGCTATTAATTATACTTCTTACTTGAATAAGCTGAGAAAAACCTGTTCTCCAATAGCACAGCCGTGCATCTGACTACGAAGACCCTCATCCCCCAGCATGGATCTCATCAGCTTCACCCGGCCACTCTGCAGCACAGTTTTAGTGGCTTTACGACAATGGCGCTCACCATACAGAGGGACAGCAAGAAAAACATGACAAAACAAAGCAAAAATGCAGAAAGGAGACTCTGCTGTAGTATTTTTGAAAAAATCACACCAGTCCAACAGCCCCTCCAGCCCTTCCAGGACTATTATTCACTCTGACTCCATCAGAGAGCTGGCACCGCACCAAGTCATCAACCATGCCCAGGACAGCTTTGATTTCATGAGACAGGACAAATAAGGTTTCCCACAAAGCCAATTAGCCTGTCCTACAAAACAAGAGTACATTTTCCTAATGTTCACTTGCTTGCTCTGGGGAAGAAAGTCTTTGGGTTTGGAAGAGGCAGATACCAGATGAAGAGTTAACAACCCGGACAGCGATGCAGGAAAAGCAGAACGGCACCAGATTTTGGTAATCCCATCTCAGCTAAATCATCAAGCACGATCTTGGATGTGTGCCTGTCACTCTGAGTGAGTAAAGTTGTCGTGTCCCAGATCTCAAATTTATGTGGGCAATGAAGACAGCTCAACAGACAACTGCTGAGTTTACGCCTAGAATTTTATGGTTCAGAGCACACAAAAGCACAGAAAAAAAGTAGGCTCAGATTTAGAGGGACAGCTATAGGTACTTTTAAAGCAAGCTTTATGGGCACTTTGTTAAAATGGTTATGTTCAAAGGTTGATAAAATCAGTGCTTCCCACCAAAACATGCTCCTCCGCATCCAGTTCCACCCATCATTCCTCTGCTTAGACTACATTAGTACAGCATTATAAAAATTACAAAAAGTTAGGAAATGCCAGACATCAGGTAGTCTAATTCAGCATAATTATACATTTTAAACTACAGTTAGTATTTATGTGATGGCATTTTGAATATTGGCCTGAACTGAGCACTTCGGGAAACATTAGCATTTCTGTTAGTGCCAGCACATCTGTAAAAATGTAAAAAAATGTAAAAATCCTGGAGTATAAATAAAACAATAATGAATTAAAAAATGCTACAGAGGTGAAGCAGATCTGAAGTATAAATGTAACAGCAGCTCTGTCCTCAATACATAAATCAGGAGAAGAGATGGAGAAAGTGACTCATCAGCAGCAGCTTGCCTGATTATCCCCAAACTAACTGAACTGAAAAAAGCATCAAGGCAAGGGGGAGATGCTGAAAAGGATTCGACCTGGGGGTTATTTTTCCCATCTGAATCCTGCACAGAGTGGAATTTCTTGATATACAAAAGGATTATAACAAATTCATTCCACAATGAGCTGTGGACACCTTACCTGCTGTGTGACTTCTCAGAGGAAAGGGCTTTTAAGCCACCAGTGGTATTCAAGCCTTGTCAATAGCAGGTGAGATGTCACTTGTATAACTGCCTCGATGTTAAACATGTATTACGTTCAATACATGGCAAGTCTGAGTACCTATCAAAGTCAGACTCACTTGTGTTATCATAGCAAGCTCTTCCTATGCTTCACTCATCACATATGTGGTATTTACCTGGTCTTCTTAAAAGACGAAGCAAGAAATGGATAGATTTATGCATGTATATATACTTATAAATCACTAAGGTTGTGTTTCACAACTCAGCTAAACCAATTTAATGGGTTTAGCTGGTTTCTAAGGGCCCACAGGTCACTGCTGGTTGCAGAGGTGACCCAGGGCAAGCCTTCGGAAGACGACAGAGGTCTGCACACAGATCGAGGACCTCGGGTCAAAGCCCGGTCCCTGAGGCGCAGAACTGGTCTGCTCCCATCTCTTCCTGCTGACTCAGCCTCACCCCTGCTCAGGTTAGGAGTTTTTTTCCGTTTGCTGATTTAAACATGGCAAAAGGCTGACAATTATAGCTTTCTCCAGGGACAGAAGCTCCAGCACCAGCCTCATGGATCTCAGAGACATGCTGTAATCCCAGTAATAAAATGGGTATACTCAATCACTCGCTGGCTCTCTGCCTGACCCCTGCCAGGCATCACAGCCTGGGGCAGAGTCCAGGTGGCTGGAGACTGATGTTCACAACAGCCCTACACTGCTCTCAGCTCCAGCCAAAGCAGCAATTTCCACCTTTAAGAGGCACTAAGCAACCAGAGCTGCTGCTGAAGATAGGCAATTAGCTCAGCAAAAGCTAAACATTTCAGGAGGAGATGCTGAGCACCCATCAGGATTAGCTCCATCCGGAGACAGCACACCACAAGATGTTCTCTGCTTCTTCATTCGATAGATGCACTACAGTATTACTTATTTATGATGAAACTACTTTGCATGCTGCTGGAAACAGAACTGCATTAATCACAGTTTATATTACTGCTTTGGAGGCTTGAGTTTATAAACCTTACTCTGCAGAAAGGCCATCACTTTCACAAGTCCCTCACTATGGGACTTGGAGACATCACAAATAAACCCTGAGCTCCTGGTGGGAAGTGGGAAGCACCCAAGTTCACGCACCGGTGTGAAGGAACCTCACAACCATGAATCCTGTCAGACACACACAGCTCTACACAGCTATGGCCTGATTTTATCACGGTGTAACTACGGGGTGGTCAGGGTTGTTATCCAGGAGTTACAGCAGCGTGATGCCTCACAGCTCTGGCTCAGGGTTCGCCTAGCACCTAGCACAGAGAACCAGCGCGGTGGAGTAGAAACCCTCTGATACAGCCACACAGCAAAGACATACAAGACTTACAGCTGGACCATTCACTATGCTGCAGAAAAAAAAAAAAAAAAAAACATGTGCCCTAGGGAAACTCACCTGTGGGACTGAATACAAAAAGCAACAGGGATACGCAACCAGGCATGCAGGTCTTTATTTCAATTTCTTCTAGCTTAATCCACCTACTTCAATGCCATCTCCTTGCTCCTTGTCCCCCATACTCCTCTATTTCGTGCCCCACAGTGCTGAGTCTGCTCAGTGGGGTTGTGGATGGACAGACATCAGCTTCACAAAGGAAGAGCGATTTGTAACTGGGACACACAAAAGCCATACAAGTTTGTCATCCGTAATGTTGCATTTAAAGCAGTTAAGTCCACAGACCATGAAACAAACAATATACTTAGGCAAGGAGATGGAGCATTAAGGGATTAAAAGGCCCCATCTTCCGTCCAGCTGCTACAGTAACCGGGGGAAAAAAAAGAACCAAAATCAGGTTTGCAGACAAGTGTCTAAGAGCTGTGGTCAGATTTTTGAGGACATGTCACTGCAGATGGGTATAACCAGTGAAAGTCACATTTCTGAGAAGGCAGGGATTTCATTTTGAAACCGCATCGTTTCAGCCTGCCTACTGAATGCTACATTCCTTCCCAGGAACACTACAAATGGTTTGAAGAACTAACTATACGTACACATGTTCACCTGTTGCTGCTCTTCTTCAATAAGAAGATGAAAGAAAAAAAAACATGGTAAATGCATTCAAGTTAAATCACACATTTTTGGAGAAAATAAAATGCTGTATGAATGCAAGACTCAGTACAACAGGCACTTAACTGCACGCTAGAAAGCAAACGGTTGGGGAAAAAGCCTTATGCCTACGAGATACCCAATGCAGCATCCAGGACACCACATCCACCTGCTACTTCTATGGATCCAGTCTGGAAAGGACACTTAAAAAAGCAGTGAAATGAAAAGTTGGGGTGCAGGAGGAGGAATAAAAATAAAACAATAAAAATTAAAAAATCACAGATACTATTTTCAAAGGTGTCAGTAAAATGCATAGAATATCAGCAAAGTTATATTTAGGTTTTTCATTCATATCTATACTTCAGCTTCTGAGGATACCACAACTAATGTTGTATCCTTATCAACTGGCACTGTTGCCAACAATACTTGTTAACAGGAATATTCTGTTACAGGAAAGGCAATAACCCACACTGTAATCACACACACAGACAATAAAAAACCAGTAACTACAAGAAAACAACATTTTAGTTTCACTCCAAATGCTGGGTATTATTTTTTGTTTCCCCCCTCAAACCTCACACGTTTGCAGCCATCGTGGCTTTGCTCCTTATTAACCAGGCTGTTCCCAGTGGAGGTCATACGGAAGAGGACAAACAGCCCACTGCTGCTTCCTTCTGCAACGCCGATTCCTTACCTTGCCTACACATCACTACAGCTCTCAGGGGAGCTACTCCTGACTCATACTAGCACAAGCAGAAAGAAGCAGCAGCCTTCCACAGTGAGAAGAGCTGTGAAATTAATAATTGGGTAACTGCAATAACCGCGAGACAAAATAAGCATTCCCTTCCAGACAAGAGTGCAGGTCTGACAGCAGACAACCGGCTTTTCCATGCAAGCTTACCAATAGAAGTGCTCCTCCACCATTTTTGTCACTGCTCTGGAAACAGCTCGTTCACGTGGACCAAGGTTTTTATTTAAATTCACTCCGAGTTGCTCCTCCAAAAAGTCAATAATGAACTCAGTGCCAGATACTTTTTTGTGATTGTATTCAATCCATGGCATTTTTCCTTGAGGGGAAAGTTTTCCATCAAAATAGTTCTAAGAAAAAAAGCAAGTAAACAGACAAAAAAGGTCCTTCAGATTCTGTTTCAATGAGAATAAAGCTTTTTTAATACCTCCCTGTGTTTTTAAAAGTAACATTTTTTAATTAATACTCAAGATTAACTGTACATAACAGAGCTGCTAACAGAGCAGCGGCTTTACGCGATACCAAAATAGTTATTTCCAGGTCCTGCAATGTCTTACAAGCTTTCATATTAGATGCCATGTGATTTAACATTACTTGAGTACCAGGGATATTTAAGGGGTTGGAGATGCTCAGATCTCCCAGAAGATTGGGTCCATTGTTCTAAAGTTTTTAATCACAGGAATCACACCTTAATTCGGCTCATACACAGCACAGCACTTTTTGTATTAAAATTATGTTATAAATACTAATTCACTGCCTGTCTCAGTAGCTGCACTGTCTCTGAGGATAAAACACAATCATGAGCCCACAACGAAACGTGTATCATTGTATCATTCCCTCACTGGGCAGGAGGGAAATCTGCCTTTACATGTGCTTCTGCAATTTCCTAACTTAGAAATCTCTCATATTTACAGACAGGGTCATTACAATTGGATCTACGAGAGGCCAGCACCACTACTGAGCACAGCACGAGCACACTGCTGAATACCAGTACGTGTCCTCAGAGCAGCACTTGTAGGGATGTTTTAATGTATTTTCTCCATTTTCCAGTTGGAGCAGGTGAAACAGAGAGATGAGAGAATTTATGCCTCATCTAACAAACACAGGAGGAATGCCTGGCTTCCAAAATGTGATCAGATGTTTGATCTCATTTCTCTCTTACTTCTGAAAGTAGGGATACATGGCAGAACTTTTTTTCTTCTCTTGGGCTTCGCTTCCTCATGTCCTGTTATTTAGCAAAAGAAAAATCCTAGCTCAGAAACTGAATCAGAAAGGCTCACAACGAGCAGGCTCTGCGCCCCACACCTGGCAGTCAGCCTAAGCATTTTGGGGTCTAGCTGCTAGGTTCAGGGTTAGCCGCTCTCAGCTGATCTGTCTGGGTCTCAAACATTTACCCCACACAAATCCCCTAAAGATGGCTTAAGGTCACCATGCAGCAAGGAGCACACACCAGAAGGTGACCCCAGCTCGGCCTGAGCACACTGAGCACACATCACTCTGGCTGCCACTCAAAATAGGGATGCGCACACCACGACCAATGAGCGCCCATTCCTGGAAGCTCATCCCTTTTGGATCAGAGCAGAAGAACTGTATAACACTGCTGGGAAAACAAAGCCTTCCGGTCGCAGCCTTTTCCGGGACTTCTGCCCAAGCAAATATCACGGAAGGAATACCGGGTTATATAACGTCTCCTACGCTGCATCCATGCCAGCATGAACAAAGCAGCAGAATCCACCCTGCCCGCACGTGCAGGTGACTGCCCTGGTCAATGGGAGAAACACTGAAACCGCCCAGCGCCTGAAACCGAACGGAGAGTCCACAGCCCCCTCAGGATGAGATTTCCCTCCCTGTGCACAGATACTGATGTTCTGCAGGAGATGGTGGACTTGAAGCTGTGCCTATTACTTATCGCAGTTACTGCGCTCCATATCGTTTGCAATCCAGAAAAAGCAAGTTTTTGTTATTCAGCCACACAACTCTTCAAGCACGCACGCGCACACATACAAATACACTGTGTAAAAAGCTAGTACTGCACTGATATTATACTCTCAAAAACACAAATGATGGCCTAAGTCGTTTTAGGAAAGTTGGTACAGGTAAACCTAAAAAAATTCTTGCAGGATTTTCATGTTTTGTTACACACAGTTTATCAAACAAAAGGGGAAACATCTTTCAATGACCTGAGGAAACCTTTATCTCTGAACAAATCTCACATTATACTGTTCTTGTATCCACTGTTCTCAAGTGGATATTTTTAGGCTTCAAACCTCAGTATCCTTATGGCTGCTGCTAATTGCCATCAAATATTTATCAATTTTCCACTTGAAAACTGGTCCAGCTGCAAAGCAGGAAAGCTATGGTATTATTATTAAAAAAAATACCCTCATACCTCATGGTACTGAACTGCAGGCTATAAAGCAACTATAACAAGAGCTCCTGAGAACATCATTTACAGAGGAAATTACAAACCAAGCAGCGCAGGGCACTTCTGGGGTAATTTTCTAGTGCTCTCCAGAAGAAATTAGGCTCTACATTTTCAGTTATTGTTGCTTATATTTTACTCTCCCTCATGTCTCTTCTCATAGAGAGTATCATCTTCACAGACCTGGCATGAAAACATCATGTTTCTGATGTGCTAACACTCATCAGAATATGTAAATGTTCAAATCTTAACATTCACGAGGAAATACAGGAACACCCAAAAGACTTCCACAAGCACCCAGAACAGGTTCCTTTAAAAGGAGCTTTATGAAGAAAAGCATCAAATGTTTTGAAAATACAGCTAGGTAATAGCACAGACCAGCCCGAGCAGAACGGGCTGAATTATTTTTGACTGAGAATTTGCACCTAGAAAGGCAGCTACAAGAAAAACTAAGCACATTATAAGAACACATCTGTTTGGAGAAATCCAGATTAGGAAAAGGTGGGAACACTTTACTTCATTCCTCTTGTCTTCTGACACACCATTAAAACATTTTGTGCAACATATAGCACGTCACTCAATATTTTAATATACTCCAGTGAAGTCAAAACACAAGGAACCAAAAAAGGAATAGCACCTCTATTTGTTCTGATCAGAAACAACTTTCTTTTGTTGTTTTTTTTCTGTCACCCAGCTTCATGTTCCTCCCTTCTAAGCAGCCCCTCCCAAGGAAGGTGATGGCCCTTTGGCTGCACCTCCCAAGCTTTCTCCATCCCCAGACACTCAGCCCAGGTAACCTGTGGTAGCTACCACCACTAGCTCCTGCAGAGCCACGAGCTGCACCACTCCAGCTCACCCAGTGCCCGGAGAGCTGCAGCGTTCATCTGTAACTCAGTGCGACTGCTGCCCCTGTCAGCTGCATGGGGTATGTCCTCCCTTGGCCAGGGCTGTGGGAGGCCACAAAACTCAGACAGCGCCAGAGCCACCCCCAGCAAAGAACTGGAAACACCACAGGGTTGGTGGCCATGGACAGGACGACCAGGACGGGCCAGCTGCAATTCCATCGCGTGAGAGGCCTGTTGGTGACCTGCCACCAGGCCACCCAGCTCGGGCAGCAACTGAGCCGCCTGACAGGAGGTCCATCGATCATCTCTGTCACCTACAGCAGCCTACAGGTAACACAGAAACAAAACAAAGTTCCTCCTGCTCCTTTATGGCTTAACCCTACAGTCGCACCTACGCCTTCCCCTACTTGTATGAGCCGCAAGCAGCACCACATTCCTAACACGAAGACAGAAACAGAATCTACCTCCTTCAGACACAAGAGCTGTGTCCTCAGCTCATAAGCTTAACTCCACTGACCTTATGCCTAAAATCCTAGGTAGGGCTGGTAACCCCACAAATGCTGAAATTGTGTATAAACCAACACACTGAGCAACAGTACAGGAAATAAAAAGGGAAGGAAAGCCCTCTGGAAACCCCTCTCTCCCCACAGTGCCAGGTGGCTGACTTCTACCCAGCACTAGCTTTCCAAATGACTCCATCCTGAATCACACAAATGTGCAGCATTATCTTCTGGAAGTAATCATAGCCTGCGACAGCCATCTTTTACACTGCAGCTTTCTTTATCTTCTCCCCACCAGAGCGATTTTAATCATTTCAAACCTCTGAACTGCATAAACCACTATTGGAGAGAAAACAGACGTCGCCAGGAATAGTCTTCTCTTCAGATGTGCAATTTCTACTCAAATTACTCTGGTTTGAGAAGCAATGTGCATTAACGCCTCCTGGTCCAACGACACATTCAAACTTCAGTATCTTTCAGGTTCTACAACCCAAAATGAGGAAAATACATCCCATGGGACAGAAGTCCCCCCAGTCTGCTTCCAAATGCTCTGAAGTATCTTATTCAAGTTTCATTAAATCTTAAGGTAATGAACATCAAATTTTATGCTTCTAAAGATTTAAGCAAAATGTACTAATTGGGTTTTCTTTCACTTCCAATGTAAAGGAGCTTAATTGCATAGGAATGTGGATGAATATTAACCCCAAATATGAAATAAAGTTGTTAAATGGTTTGTTTTCCTCTGCAAAAGACTGATCAAAATATTCTTCAGAGCGCCTGGATATGCAGCAAAAAAAAAGTGACTTGAACCCATCTGGGGTGAGCACGAGGTGAGCGACGGCTCAGGCCCTTGCAGACACAGTAAAATCCCAAACTTACATTGCTTGGGGGAAAAAAAAAAAGAGAAAAAGAGAGAGAGATTTCTTCCACCGAAGATCCTTAGATACAACCTAAGATACAACAGTAATGATGACATCTGAAATGTCCTCAGTGCTTTATACAAACAGCAAAAAGACCTGTCCTTTGTTTCAAAGAGCCTGTCTTCTGCACAAGCTGCCTGGTGACACCGCCACGCAGCATGCGCCCAATTTGTGGAATCACAACTGAACCCTGACATTAACAGGCAAGACAGCAAGATTGTGCTCTCCTGCCTTTCCTTCACTGGAGTACCTTGAGCTTAGTCCCCCAAGGGAAGCCGGCATGGGAGGCACCCAGCCACAACCTGGCAGCTGTATTCACAACATGGAGAGCAACCCCGTCTTCCCTCACGAGAGGGGAAGCACCGGTGATGCGAGGTGAAGCAGAAGGGAGGCACATCTTCCTAGGAGAGCACTGGGAAGAAACCCTGTGCACCACCAGGAAAACAAGAAGCTACAGCTATTTAATCTTGTTCTCTTTAGCAAGATGCAATTCAAAGACCATATAATACCACGCTTTAGTTTTAGTGTATTATTTAGCATTACATAAACTATGAGCTATTTTCCCACTTCAGCAGTTCAAACCAAGTTAACTTCCAACATTCATTTAGCTTTACCAATTAAATCTAGAGCTGTTCTAGACCAACTTCATTCAAGTTGTACCTTTAAAGGCTATATCGCAAATTTAACCGCAGATAAAAAAGTTTTGATCAACCCAGCCAGTTGTATGGGTACATCTCACTGGATGAGTAAGATTGGGAGGGGAGGATGCCTACTTGCTATTTCATGCAATTACAGGGAAAGGAAAACTGTATAAATGTACCTGGTAGGGTAAATCAGCCATCCTTAAGTAAGTTTCCATTTTCAGACAGAAAGGGGATAGACTTGGAACACCATTGTTAGGCCTTGAAAACTGATGCAGTATAATAGCATCTTTTGAATCAACCTCTTGCTCTTTCCTGTCAAAAACAAAACATAATTTAAAAACCAGAAACAGGTGCATCATACATCAGCACATTAAATACACAAAGGAAAAATCCTGGCTGAAGCAAAACACACATCCTCCCTTAATGGACTACCGCAATATTTTTTTATTATTATTATTATTCGTTGGATCTTGAGGCCCTAAAAAGCACTTACACTGCTGCGGCAGAGAGGAAGCTTGGCTAATCCCACATTGGAGACGAGAGAAAGCCTGGCACGGAGGCGGGTGAGCCAAGCCCACGCACAGCACGGGCAAACACGAGCCCAGGCCCCCGCGTCCCCGCGCAACCCGTGGCGGCGGGCACGCACCTGCCCTTCAGAGGTGGTGGTAAACAAAAAGGTGGATGGCACCGAGGCAGAGAGACGAAACGGCCGGGCCTCAACACCTCGTCCCTCTGATAAGGGCTATGAGCGTGGCCATCCACTGCCACCGCTCTCAGCACCGTTTTCACGCCGGGCGTTGTGCCGCGCCGTGCTCATGGCAGCCCCAAGCCCCTCCGTCGCACACCCCCGCTCCAATCCTCCAATTTGTCCCCTCGGTAAAACGGGAAATCCTTCTTCCCCCCGGTCCCCTCGGGGCACCCCGCATCCCACCCGGGCTAGAGGGCTGCACCCCCACGCCCGGCCGCGGCCCCCGAGCCCTCCCTGCGCAGGGAGCCGTAAGATGGCTCCCCAAGCCGCCCCGCTCTCCCCTCCGCCGCCTCACCGTATGGCCAGCAGCTCGTGGAGCAGGTAGGCGGCGGCGGCCAGCAGGGCGCCCCCGGTCAGGTACAGCGTCTTCTTCCACCACGAGTCGGAGCCCAGCGCCGCCATGGTGCCGCCCGCCCCCGCGCCCGCCAGCGGGAAGGCGACGATCTCGCCCCCATAGAGGGCGGGCGGCGGCTCCTCGGGCCCCGCGCACCAGCCCAGGGACAGGCTGCGGTTGCGGCTCAGGTCCGCCACGCAGGAGCGGGGCGCCGCCAGCCCGACCCCCCACAGCATGCTGCGGTCGGCACCCGCATCCCACGGCGCCCACCGGCCCTGCCCGGCCGAGCCCGGAGGCTCCGCCGGCTGCCGGCCCCCTGCCGCCGCTGCGCAGGGCGGGGGGGCGGCGGCTGATGATGCTGATGCTGCTGCTACTGCTGGTACTGCTGCTACTGCCCCTGCTGCTGCTGCTGCTGCTGCTGCTGGTGGCGGTGCGCGGAGCGGCCTGCGGAGGGCACCCGCGCCCGCCTGGCGCTGGGCTGGGAGAGCCTCGCCCAAATTGTGAGGCCGGGAGCTGCCCGAGCGGGCTGGTGGATGTCGCCGCCGTGTCCCCAAGGGCTGCCGCCTCACCCTCGTGTGTCACACCCGTGTTTGAGAGAGGAGGCACCTGCCATCAAAGCCCAGTGCCCGACCGACACATGAAATAGCGATACCCTTTCCCAAACGCTTGGGATCGCGTGCTGTTTTTCTGTTATTCATGTGCCCGATTAGGTGACTGAGCAGAACACATCCAAATCATACAATCATAAAATGGCCTGGGTTGGAAGGGACCTCAAACACCATATACTTCCAACCTCCCTGCCATGCGCAGGGACACCTCCCACCAGACCAGGTTGCCCAAAGCCCCATCCAGCCTGGCCTTGAGCACCTCCAGGGATGGGGCATCCACAGGCAACCTGTTCCAGTGCCTCACCGTGCTCTGAGTGAAAAATTTCCTCTGAACCTCAAATCTAAATCTCCCCTCTAAATGTAGAAAGGTATAGAACAAGAGCAGCAAAATGAATTTAAAACAAATACCTCATCACAGTTTTACTAGCACGTGTGGGAGCACGGCAAGTTGAGTGCTGCCCCTCACCTCCAGCCTCGCTGCTGCTGCTCTGGGGCCCCAGGGCCGCAGGACACCACAGGTAGGACTTGGCTTCATCTTCTGCAGAAGATCCATGGCCCTGTGCATCGCACCAGCCCTCAGATGCTGACAGGTACCCTTCTTTGGGTTACGATCACTGACCAAGTACTTGGCCCTTCATGAAATGCTATGCTGCATACACAGTTGCTCCAAAAAGCTTCCACAAGTTAGATATTTTATCCCATTACTAGGGGCTACAAAAGTGACCATTCATCCCACAAATGGAAGAACCTGCACTGCCCAGCAGGGCATGGAGTGGGTCTGTGACCAGAGCTTTGTAGACACTTTGCCTCAGGATATAAGGCAGGTCAGAAAAGCAGACGAGGAAGAGAAGAGCCCTGAGCTGACAGCATGGCCGTGCAGTAAGCTGTGGGGTTCAGGTCTGTGTGATGCCTTCTCCAGGTGATGGCAGTGGACAGTTTTCCATTTTGCTCTGTTGGGCAACATCAGTAAGAGTGAGGATCTGCTGTCACTCACCAGGAGAGATGCTGTGCTCAGGACACTTCCCTGCAGTAGCTCCTTGCAGATTTTCCTTTTATTTCCCACTTTTGGGTTGTTGTTTACTGGTGTTCAGCAGCCAGAGGTCACAGAGCCCCATGTCTGACACAGAGTGCCTGCCCATGCTGACACCCCGCTCTCAACAATTAACAGGAGCAGAGAGATCCCAAGGGACTCAGCAAACCTCACTCCATACACCAGGTGCTCCCTCCAAACCCTGCTGCACTCCTTGGCCCTAATTCTTAGCGAGCTGGTGTCAGAGCACCTTCTTCACAGCTCTGGGGCCGACCCGCACTACAGATGATGCACAAATAGCAAAGTACGAGTGGGAAGTGAGAGCGGGAGCAGTTTCATGCCACAGTCGATCATTGGCAGCATGAGTTTTGTTAGGGCAGAGAAGAGGCAAAGAAGGAAAGCTCTTTTCTCTACTACAGCACCTGCAAATCTCAGGCGGAAGATTTGTTTCAAGTGGCAAATAGCCCAATAAATCTGGACTCTTGCAGGTTGGTAGCCAGTCTCAGCTTTTGCTGCTGCAAGGGAAGTACTTGCTGTGGTGCAGATAAGAGCGATCCAATTACAGATGGGATCTGAGCTTCTGGGAGAGCAGGGAAAGGCCTTGGGCATCCACATGGCAGCTGCTGCACTTTCAGAGGCAATTGAGCTCTCCTAAAATCTGTGTTTTGGATCAGTGTCAGCACAAGTGGCAATGAGCTGTGAGGGAGAGGGCGGTGGGAAGGAGACATTAAATCCTTCACCCCTCGGTGCTGCCCCAGACAAGGTAAGGGGTCCTGGTGCTTTGAAGGAAGCATCACTGCAGTTCATGCTCGGAAGGTCAGTGCTTTGTGTGGATACTCCAGCTCCTGCCTTTCCTGACGTTTCAATGGTGTACATGTAACCACCATGTCAATTCTATGATTCTGTGATTGTCTCAGGTTTTGGAGTGAGAAAAAATCAGAACAATTAGTGGTGCGCCCACGTGTCTGTATGGCTGCAAACCCACACCAACAGCAGTGCAGTGTTGAGCAGTGATACATCACACAGGGCAAAACAAGATCTAATATGTAAAAGTGTCCATTTATCAGTAGTCTGTTCTAAAGGAGGAGAGACTAATAGAATAAAGCAAGCAGATTTTTCCAGTTAACATAAATCTAAGCATGCTTTGTTACATAGCAAGACAAATTTTTCCTCCACCAGTGTCCTGAAGTCTGCTGTTTCACTTGGGGGCAGGGAGGCACTAGTAAAGGCATCAGCATTACCACATGCTGTGTATTGGTGAAAAATTATTCTTCATTACAGTACTGTTTTTTTCCTGTGGTGCCTATTGGTTCCCTGTACCTCTTAAAACCCATCCATGGTGAATATGGTGGGCTGCCCGTGGAGCTGCGGCAGGCATCCAGCCCATACAGGCTTTGCACAGAGCCACATCCCCAGCAGCTGCCCTGTGTGTCTGGTGCCTGAGACCTCACCACCCTTCTCAAAATCAGGTATTGTGGAATGTCTTGCCCTCAGGTTTGCTGTCCTCTAATGCTGCTGGTCAGTTTTGGAGAGCAGAGCTTCTCTCGCCACATCTCCCCCAGAGCTGTAAGAAACAGAGCCACCCGTTTGCTCATCTCCCACATCAGTAATGCCCACGGCTCCTACCCTCTCTGTCTTCCCAGTGGCCAGAGCTTGGGCAAAGCGGAGCTTTTAACAGCTCCATTAACTTGTACAGATTGTTTTTCTGCTTATTCCCGAGGCTACGTGGTGTTAAGCAATCATTCTGCTCTTGAGGCACTTGGAGGAAATTCTCCTGCAAATGCTGCCCAGGGATGCTCTGCCTGTAGCGAAACCACTGTGGGGTGCCGATGTGGGGTAACCTGGTGTCCCCAGCCAAAGTGGTGTCACTGCTGCTCAGGTATGGCCTCCCATTTTTTGTGCTGGCAGAGCATCCTCTGGGAAGGCTCAAGTGATATGGAGATGCTTTTGTTCTGCTTGAAACTGCCCGTTTACCAAGCCCTTGCCTGCAGAAGACATCTGATCGGGTTTTGTGGTGAGGGCTGAGTTTAAGAGAGGGTGAAAAGGGGCTTGTCATAGCCGGCAGGCTCTCCGAGTTCCTTTTGAAACAGCCGCTGGTTGCTGCCAGGATTTGTTTTGTTGTAATATTAATGATCACTGGGCAGCTTGAGTTTCATATACACATCTCTTTAATTATTCAGATAAAAATAGCCAAGGTATAGCTGCAAAATGTTCATGGTGCATCTCAGTTTGGATGTAAAAAAGGGGTTAATGATAACTTTAATTAAATGCAAGCCTACAGATAAAGAGAAGATGCAAAACATCCAGAATCTAAACTACTGCTTCTCTGCTATACCTATATGTTAAATCCCAGAGTTTCCCTCACACCTCCTGATACACGAAGCCACTTTTGGAGGTGACTCACACCACGGGACTGCCCCAGATGATGAAAACAAATCAGTGTTCCTTGCTTTAGGGAAAAAAAAAATTGTTCATGAAACCTCCTGCTTTCTGCAGATGGAAATGCTCAGGCTGGCAGCTCACTGCCATAAGCGCTAGCTGCTGCACACCCTGCAGAACAGAGCGACGTACCCATAGCGAATGCACACCCTGCCAGTCCAGGGTAAGGTGACAGGAGCCGTGAGCAGCACATCTGACCAGCACATTTGAAATGACCAGGTCATTTCAGCGCAGCACATTTGTCTGCAAATCAGCTCCCAGCTGCTGGCAGGCAGAGAATTAGCAGGGATGGCAAAGGGAGGAGGAGAGCCCATTTCAGAGGCTGCGTCCCTGAGGCCAAGGCTGTTCTTTCGTGTCCCAGGAGCTCTGGAAATAAAGACAGATGGAAGAGACAGCGGCAGAGCCACTGACCTACTGTCTGCATCCCCTGGGAGTGAATTGATGGGCACCAGAGCAGACAGCAGGGCTGTGGTTTATTGTGAATTTGGTTCTGGAAGTAGTTGCTCGTCGAACAGCACTACAGCCAGAAGCTTTCCCCTTACCAACGGGTAAGATGCAATAAGAGAGGTGCTGCACAGCCTGCACAGGAGTGCTGTCCTGCCTAGACGGGCCGTTTGAAATGTCTTCCTGTACCCACCGTGAGGTCCTTCAGCCCACGTAGCTCCCTCCCTCCCTTGTCCTTTCCTGGGAGACCACCACCTCACCTGACTGCAGCTCCAGACACGTTGGCACCTAGGTTCACCTGACGTCTCATCCTTCCTCCGCAGAAGGAAAAAACAGGCTGTCTCCGGAGCACTTTGGCAGCAGCCGTTGCGGTGTGAGCTGGACCTCATCCTCCACGTGCATTTCTCCTTAGCGGACACCTTCTGCAGGAAGCTTTGGCAGGACGTCTCCTCGCGGGGGTGTACAGAGAAATGCTGTTCTGGGGGAGGGAGCTGGTCAACACGGGGCACCTTCCTCTGGTGTTCTGAGGAAATATGCCATGGCTTCACTTAGGAAGAACAATATCGGGGTTTGTTGGTTTTCAACATCCCTTGGGGACCCCCTTTGGATTTGTTGGTGGGGGACAAGGGTAGAAAGGCACCGAGTTGTGACTGTCCAACAGTGGGAAGGCAAAGCTGGGCAGTAAGCCCCAGGATCCAGTGCTGGGGCTGCCCTTTCCACAGGGCGTTCGGGGTCAGTCTCCTGACAGATGTGCCCCTGTGGAAGTTTCTTGTATGTTCTATAGGGCTGATAATCAATAAAAAGAATGGACTGAAATCCAGCATGCTGTTATTCATTACTCACTCTTTCACAGTTATGTATGTGGTGTGAACACATTTTTTTCAAGTCTTATTTTTATTTTATTGTTTACTTTCATGTTTATGTCTTCAGATTGTATGTGCTTATTCTAATTCAGGACAATAAACACATCAAATCTTCTTCTGTATCTTCTGGTATTATAAGTTCTTATAATGCAATTACTTTATTTCAAGGCAATATTAGTGTTTTAATCTCTCAATTGTTTCAGGTTTTTTTTCAGTTTGCCCAACCCATGAGGACACAAGAGAGGTTTCAAATTTATTAATGGAACACTAATGGTCTTCACAATCCTTTTAAGCAGGAAAAAAATGTATTTTTTAGAAAAAGTGAGTATTGATTACATCACTGGAGTGACTCCGTGTGGGAATAAAAGCACGATAAAATGCAGATCAAAGTGTATATCCTGAATTCCTAACGCGCTGATGTCATCAGCAGAGGTGGCTGTGCAATTAATGTATGGACAAGCCAAGACAGGTCAGGTGATTTTACATCCTGGGTGATGCCCCAGCCCTTCAGGCTAGATTAAAACATGACATCATATTGCTTCAAGCAAATGGGGCCTGAGTATGTCAATACAAAGGTCTACTGTTAGCTAGAATATTAAATGATTAGTTTTATCCTACAGCCTGGGGGAAACAGGGGAAATACAGGTTGAAAACATCATCTGAAAATAATGTTATTTGTAGTCAAATTTATGTAAGTCTTCAGTCCAAGCAGAATTAATTGTTTTTGAAAGGGTTGTAAAGCAATGTCCTACCTTCCATTGGAGGGGAGCTAGGAAAAGATATGTGGTTACAATGGCAAGACATGCATTCCATAATGGGAACGATTTTTTGGTCACTTATCCCATCGTGAAGCAGGAGACAATGCAATAAAATTCACAGTAGGTTGGAAACACAGAAAGTTATTCTGAGACAGCACAGAAGGCAGCAAACCACAAAGCCTGCTTTAGAGATGCTGAAGGATAATTGCGTACTAAACGTTGCTGCTCCCTTGCTGCGCTGTTTGGCACAGCGAGCCCTGCGCCGAAAGCCGTGAGCCTGAGTGCTGCTCTGCTGCCAGCTCCAGCGAGGTGCCCACAGCCACTCACAGCTCTGTGCCTCAGCTTTCCTGCCTGAGAAACGGGCACATCATGCCTGCTTACTCTGAGCTGTGCACTTGTGGGCTATACTGATGGGAAACAGGGAGACATGGGAAGATGGGGGCGGCAGGCTCTGCCTCTCAGTAGTCTTCCCATGAATGAGGGAGCTGGCAGCTCCTCATGAGCAACGAGTGACCAATACTCAGTTTGAAGCTAGAGGAGCCCACTTTTCCTTTCCAGGAACTCAGAAAGGACATAGGTATTTGGTACAAGGCACCAGGGGTTAATTCACAAACACGTGGCAGGCTGTGAATACAGGACCTGTTGCGCTGTAATCTGACAAAGAGGCACTCTCCCAACCGTCCATAGTTCCTCTTGCAAGGCACAGTTGAAGCTGGCTGCCCCACGTACTGTTGTTTCACATTGCAGTTGCTTCCCAGAACCACATTCCTCTTCCAGCAGTCGCTGTTCTTCCCTCTATGGTTTCGGCTCTTCAGTGCTGTCCTGCAGTCCAGGTGCTCCTGGGTTCCTCTCAAATCACCGCAGCTACGTTACCAACACTCACAGCGTGGCTCATGTTCTGTCTTTCTCCTCCAGCCTGCTTCATCAGACCAGTTAATTATAGAAGCTGGGCCTATTGGCTTTTGAACCTCTAGACTGTATGCAATTATTCCTTTCAAGTATTTCTTGGAAGTATGTGGAAAAAGCTCTTTTTTCTCTCTCTTTTAATTAAAGCTGGTATTTCAACATAACGAAAGAACTTCAGAAGCCGTTTTCAGAAAAATATTCTACAAGATAGTTTCTATTCTTATTTCCACTCACAGCCACTATGCTTTTCTGTTCCGACTAATTTCTACCTCTTCTTTTCCATTCCGTAGGGAACAGACACAGGGTGCTTGTGAAAACACATGTAAAGAAATTTTAAAGTGCTGTTAAAATGGTCAGGAAAAGTCACTTGGCCACAAGAGAACAATGGGCAATGAGACAGCGTAATAAAGCATCGTGCAAACTTCAGGTTCTGTTTTTATTTAAAAAGGAAATTAAATGTAAATCTCTTCAAGGATCTCATATGACTCAGATTAGGCTGGAGGGCAATTAATGTTGCAATTATTATCTGAAAGCGCACTTCCACAAGGGAAACCGAGCTTGCTAAAAGCTTACTGCCACTCGAGGGGCCATTGTGCCGCAGCCCTGGCCACGTGCTCCCACTACCCCAGCTGGTGCTCGACAGCGGGAACATTCAGCTCAATGAACAGCAGAACCACCACTGCCCCCCCAAAAAGAGGAAAAACACCAAAAAAAAATCAGTGCACAGACAACTCGGACAAGCATCAGACTCAGCAATGAGGTGGTACTGTGTGGACTGAGGAGGGAGAGCAGCTGACACCAGCCAGAACAGAGCTTGCTCTGTCGCACCTTTTAACCAGCTCAGCTCCTTGCTCTGATTTGCTGTGTTGTAGAAATAAATAGCTGGGAACAGGAGAGTCAAGGGTTAACAACCAGAAATAATACAGAAGCTGAAAAAGAGTAAGCCCCAAATTTGACGTTTTTCCCAATCTCAAGGCAAGAATCACTCTTGCCTTACCCCTAGTCCCAGGTGTCTACCTGGTGCTATATGCCTTTTATTATTATTATTTTTTATCCCCTACTACTGTTATTCTTGTAAGCTTCAGAGCTATGGCTCCTTACTCATGAACAACTTGCAAAATGAAAGCCAAAGATTTGCAAATTTATTTGATTTAATTCCTGTCCACTTCAATAGCACCTACTAAATTTCCACAGCAGCTAGGCTAAGACTGTGTTTCCAATCACAAATTTTAAGGAAAAAAGTTTAACCAGCATGAATAGGTAGTACATGTTCAGTGCGTAGTACTGAACTTGATTATATTGTGTCAGGATGCACAATTACGAATAAAGCAAGGATTTTATTTTTTTAGTCAAGGATCTTTATTTGAAAAGAAAAAAAAAAAAGCAATGAATAAGATATCCTTGCAGTATTTTATATCACACTAGAGTTATCTCTAGTGCTATCATTTACTTTCTAGCTTAGAAATAGGTCGCTTTAACCAGAGGGATAAAATACAGACAGAATATAATTAGGATTTTCTACCAGGAGAGAAAAATTGAGGACTGAGGATTATGCTGGGTTTATGTGGCAAGGGTTTGGTAGTGGGGGGCTGCGGAAGTGGACTCTGTGAGCAGAGCCCAGCAGCTGCCCCAGGTCAGAGCAGAGCCAGCTCCAGTCGGATCCAAAGGGACCTGCTGCTGGCCATAGCCAAGTCAGGGAGAGATGCTGGTTGGGCCTCTGGCAGAGCAGATTGAAGAAAAGGAAGAAAGAACTGCTGCACAACAGCAGCTGGGAGAGAGGAGTGAGCACCAGCCCTGCAGACCAAGGTCAGTGCAGCAGGAGGGCAGGAGGTGCTCCAGGCATGCAGCACAAGTTCCCCTGTGGCCTGTGGAGAGGCCCCTGGTGGAGCAGGCTGTCCCCCTGCAGCCCATGGGTCCCACATGGAGCAGATCTCCACGCTGCAGCCCGTGGAGGAGCCCCCGGTGGAGCAGGTGGATGTGGCCTGGAGGAGGCTGCGGCCCATGGAGAGCCCCCGCAGGAGCAGGCCCCGGGCCGGAGCTGCAGCCCGTGGAGAGGAGCCCACGCAGGAGCAGGGGGTCTGGGGGGAGCTGCCACCCGTGGGGGACGCCATGCTGGAGCAGTTTGCTCCTGGGGGATGGACCCCATGGTACGGAGCCATGTGGGAGCAGGTCTTGAAGAGCTGCTGCCTGTGGGCAGCCCCCGCAGGCTCAGTTAGGGCAGGACGGCATCCCGTGGGAGGGACCCCACGGGGAGCAGGGGCAGAGAGGGACCGTGAAGGAGCAGCAGAGTGTTAAGGACTGACCGCAGCCCCTGTTCCCTTGTGCTGCTCGGGGGAGGAGGTGGAAGAGTGTGGGTGGAGGGGGGGAAGGTGTTTTTAGTTTGCTTTTGTTTTCTTACTGTTGTAGTCTGCTAGTGATAGGCAATAAATTACATTAATCTCCCTTATGCCGAGTCAGTTTTGTCTGTGATGGTAATTGTTGAGGGATGTTCCTGTCCTTATCCCAACCCAGAAGCCTTTTTTCATCATGTTTTCTCCCCCTGATCTTTTGAGGTGGGCTGAGAGAGGGGCATGTCGAACCTGAGGTGCCCCTCAGGGTGAAACCACCACAAGGATGGGACACATGGGGACGTTTGGAGAGATGCCATGGTTACAGAGACCCGTTCAAGCAGCCCACACTACCCGCTAAGCTCTCCTATGTTGGCAGGGCTCCTACACACACGTAGCAGCAGCAGCAGCAGCAGCAGCATCCGTGCTAAGGTTTTCATCAACAGGAGGATCCATGGACAATCAGGCCCACGCGCCTGTTGCTTAAATGCCAGCCACTGTTAATTAGGTACATGAGCTCTTCTGTGAGCCTGGGCAGAGAACCCAAGCAGTATCAAGGGCTTTTTGTGCTAGACACAATAGAAATACCCGTCCAAACAAACAAAACCAGATCCTTCCCCAGGCAGCTCACAGCTTAACGACAAATACAAGTAAGCAACAAGCAAGGATGAGAAAGACAGGATAACAGGTGCTTACATAAATATTTGGATTTAAGACTTTTAAAGCAAGCTAGAATCAGCTGCTCTATCCCAGTTTTAACTACTTTAATCATATTTTACCTGATTGGTTTCAAAGCAAGCAGGCACGTGGGGTATTATCTCTCTTGTGGAATGTTTCCAGTGGGCTCCTGCAGGAAACTGTCCAGGTCTAAGTGCTTTTCAGGTATTATTTCAATTCACTGTTGATGAGATTTGAAAGTCATATAGTTGTCATATAGACTGAAGTTGGTTACTTAGCATGGGGAACTCAAACCACAGAGTTTAAAATGCCTAAACACACAGCTAGGAACACAGCCTGCCAGTTATCTGCTGCGGCTTCACGTTTTTCCCAGTGTCACTTGTCTCCCAAACACTATGCCCTACTTTGCACACATGACCAAGGGAGCAAAGACTCCTATGCAAAAGAATAAGGTCAGGCAGAAGCAGAATGAGTTACTCCTGCAGACAGCTCACATACTGCATCCATCTCCACTATCACGCTACAAAAAGGAAGGGCAAAAACTGGAATGGATTCAGGTGCTTACTACAAAATTTTATACAAATTCAGAAACTTACACTGTGACAGTATTAGCTGTAGAGATAATTTTCTCTTGAATAAATAGACTGAGATTAAGGGATGACTTGACTCAAAACTACAGCAACTGCATTTACAAAAAAAAAAAAAAAAAGCTGACAGCAGAGGTCCTTAACCTAAAAAAAAAAAAAAATGAAGATGTTAGGACATCACTGGCTAGAATCTGAGGTTAAACCATTTCAACTGACGAACGTTTGGAACAATTTCCTTATCGACACAGTGCCTTCTCCATCACTGAACTTAGGAATTTTTCTTACCAAAAGCCAAACTATTGCCCAGGTATTACAAAACAAAATTTACTGTCATAGAAAAGTTCATGCTAGAGAATCCTTTTCAGTATTTGTATCTATGAATGCTATTACTTACATTATCAATTAACTACATTCTTATGTACATCATCAGATCCATCATGAAACATTGATTTCAAGGTATCATGCAGCAAAACAGCAATAATGCAAACGTGTTATTTAGCCCACCAAGCCTCTACCACAGTAGGAATGCCTGAATAACAGAAAAAAAGCTTAGTTTTCATCCCTGCAAACTGAAAGTTAGAAAAGCACGGCCAGCCCGCCTCTCTACCTGCATACAAGCTGAGAGAAAGAGAGAGAAGGAAAGAGATACAACCATAAACACACATAACATATTTTATTTAGAAAGTCCTATTTCAGAGCAGATTAACACTTTCCCTTACCCTGGCACCAGGACTTAATATCTGAATAGGTATGGCATTGCAATTCTAGGATAGATTGCTAATGTGTCATTTTTCAAGCGTAAAGCTCTGGTTGCTCCTTTTATTCAGGTAGAAGAAGAAGGTTGAAACAAGAGGCGCAGATGAAGTACCTTTATGGTGGTAAGTCTTCTGACAACAGAGGCATTCTGGGCTAGGAGATTCTTCTTCCACTGCAGTCAGCTCACATCAACTCCAGAAATAGCACGACCCGACAGAAAAGGTTTGCTGCTCTCTTTATCTTTTCCCTCTCAGGGAGAAAGCATAATATGGAAACGAGTGGTGTTTGTGTTTTTTGAAGTGTTTTGTATATTTTAACTGACTCACTTGTGTAACAGATATACATAAAGCATTTCAGTTCTCATACACTGTGTTTTCAAACTCACTCTACACTTAAGCTATCATTCTCTGGAGATCTGGGTTTTCCTCAGATCACACACAAACACCATCGCACATAATAGCTTGGAGGGAGGCTCTTGACAGATTAATTTGAAACTACTTTCTCATAAAAATACTTATTCTTCAAAAGCTTTGCTCATTTCAGTCTTAAACGATTCCTGAGATAATGGGCACTTGTTTTATTCCTGAGACTGCCCGAAAATATTTGGCCAAAATAGCGTCAGCATTATTAATGCAAACAGCAAGCTCGTTGTTACAAAAGGCTTTATTATGTCCATCTGTGTAAAACCTTTTCTGTTCCTGGGGCAGTCCATCAGCACGCATCTCAGACGGTCACACGCTGGTGCCAGCTGTGGCTGAGCGCTGCTCGCTTTCTGTCTCTGACAGAGACTCTGTTGGGCTTTACCGTCCCTCAGCACCAGATTTCACGGCGTGCATCGCATAGTTAATGCTCGTGCTTTCCATCCAGCTCCACGACCCCGTGAGGGGGTTGTACAACATCCCGTTCACAGCCTGAACTGAGAAGCCATCTAGAAAAGTAAGAAGGCATACAGCAACTGGGGTTTTCAAATATTCTAGGTCACTGCCACATAAAGCACTTTAGAAAGGCAAGTCTGAAATTATTCCACTGAGCTGTGGACAGTGCTTCACAAGCTTGTTTTTTAAAGTTGCACCAGGGGAGGTTTAGGTTGGATATTAGGAGGAACTTCTTTACTGAAAAGGTTGTTAGGCATTGGAATGGGCTGCCCAGGGAAGTGGTTGAGTCACCATCCCTGGAGGTCTTTAAAAGACGTTTAGATGTAGAGCTTAGTGATATGGTTTAGTGGAGGACTTGTTAGTGTTAGGTCAGAGGTTGGACTAGGTGATCTTGGAGGTCTCTTCCAACCTAGACGATTGTGTGATTCTAAGATACCACCAGAAGCAGTGACAGCAGCATCACCACTGGCAGAACTGGTGTAGCTGGTCCTTGCTGTTGGTGGCAGCAGCAGGAGCCCTGTGCCAGGCCACATCCCATTGCCACGCTACATGGTGAGCCACTGCAAAGTGGCCTGCTAGGAACCCCAGCTTCACACCACCACATTCTGGTGAACAGTAACGTTTTCTGTAGGCAGACACATTCTTCAGATCGACACCATATACTTCAAAATCAAAACGTGTGCAAGTCTTTGGAAGGGTTTTGCAGATTCCCTTTAGAATGGGAAATACAGGAAAGGCAGAAGAACACAATCAAGGACTCAACACAAGCAGAGGGATTTAGCACTCCCTGCTGAGCAGCTCTAAGTTCACTGCGTGACTGTGCTGCGTCCCAGGGGGATGCACGAGACAAGGCAGCAAACACACACCCTCTCAAAACAAATCACTCCACTGCACCTGCTTCTCCTTCTGAAGAGAGAATGGAAAGAACCACCAACAGGTATTAGTCATGATCCTTACTGAGAGAATAACTCAACTCATACTCCAGGTTCTTTACAGAGAACTAAAGCAAAGTGAAATATTGGGTGAGAGGTTTTTAAAATACCTGCAGAGAAGGAGGGCAATGAGCAAACTCTTCCCAGCTCGGTGCTTTGTCTATTTTAAAAGCAATCAAACCACAGAAATTCAATTATTTGTTCAAATCAGCATGGTGCAGTTTGTCAACAACTGACTAATGAATTTGTGGTAGGTTTCATCTTCGCATTCTTAAAGAAATCTTTTAGTGACATAGTAAAATCAAGAACATGGAGCAGCAACCAAAAACAAAAACACCTCCTCCCAACAGGGAGATGACAAACAAAGCAGTGTCAGCAGAGCAGCTCTGGAGTGCCAATACTGTCATTTTCTGAAGCCAGACCTGGAGGATATGAATCACTTCAGGGCGCACATCCTGCCATCAGGACAGGATGGAAAACCTTGCTTGGCCTTTTCCCTTAGGCTATCAAACAGCAGGGCAGCTGTAATGGTGACTTTGAGTATTCTCTGCATTTGTAAGACTCCATTTTGTTTATTCACTTTATGCAAAAGCCAGCAAGCAGCAGTGCCTTTAAACCAGAAGTGATACTTAACATAAGTCTGCAACTCACACAGGAAAAGCTGTGTGTTGTTGGTAGCGATCACCCCACCTATCTCATCCCCTTGCCATTTCTCCAGTGAGCATCTGAGTCTCTCTCTGCGTTCCCATCACCTGGCCTCATACTTACGCGATTCCAGCAGGCGCTGCAGCTCTTCAGGGGGAACAAACTTCTCCCAGTCGTGCGTTCCTTCTGGTACGATGCCTACTATTTTCTCTGCGACCACAATTCCCAGGATATAGGACAACTGTGTTTTATTGATTGTAGTAATGAATAAAGAACCTTCGGGCTAATTAAAATATTAAAATGTTCAGTTAGGAGAATATTTAATTGAAAACAAATTGCAAGTTTACTTGCATTAAAACACAATACTTGTCTATCTCCAAGTCTATATGCTGCAAGAGTAAGAACTAATTTCATCCCAGGACAGGTATTTACAAGCATCCAAATACAATAAAAAAGTCAGAATATAAGAGTGTCACTTGGTAGTCCTCCAAAAGTTAACATAACTGAAGTCTTGGATGGTCTGTAAACCTTTTCTTTGCCAAAAAAATAAATAAATAACGAAGTCACTTATAATATTGCCCACGAAATTAATAAAAGAAAGGTGTAAGGCCTCTACAATGTCTATTATAATTTTGTTTTATTTTTCTAATTAAAACTGAAGTAAAACATGCAACACTGCTTAACTTATGAGAGACTGATGGACTGATGAGACTGAGGACTGATTATAACAAACATAGTGTTTGTTATAACGATTACAGGGACAAAAAACAAAACCAGAAATGAATTCTAAGTACTTAAGAGACTTTTTGGTAGAAATAAAGGATAACTTCTATGTTGCCAAAAGGCTGAAAACTAATTAAGGGTTTTGTTCAAATAATCTATATTCTTTCTGATGACCAGAAAGATACACCGAGAGATTAGAGAGATGCTGCTTGTGAATTGGACCTACCATCATTCTTTGCAAATTAAATTATATCAGAAGGAATAAAACAACACCTGACTATTCTTAAGCATAATCGTGACCCTTTATAAGCAATCCAGGAGCTTCTCCTGAATCAGAAATGTTATTACAGTCGTTTAAATGCAGTCCGAGCCATAGTCACTGATCACCAGCAGCACTGCCGTGTTTCGTCTTACCTAGATGAAATCAGATGCATGTAGATTTATTAAGATCTTGATGCAAAGCAACATTTCAACACTAGGCAATGTCATTAACATTTTTTAAGGCAGAGCTGGGGAAACAAATTTCTTCCCACTTCAGGTTCTCAAAGTTGGGAAGATGTACTCGCATTATCAAGGAGAACGGGAGGCACCTATAGAGCATGATTCAGACCTCAAGCACTTCAGGGTGAATGAATGCAGATGTCGGTGTTTTCACATAGCTTCAAGTTAAAGCCTTGATAATAAAAGAGAATAAATATTCCCAATAATGAAAGCAAGAACTCTCTTACCTTTAACACCTGGGAGCAACACTTGATAAACATTTCAAGGTCAGCCACATGCTCCACTACTTCTGAAGCTACAATTACATCAAACGTTTCCATAGACTCTTCCACAATCTCCTCCAGTGAACTGGCTTTGTACTGTATTCTCTTGGCCAGAACTGGATCAAATGACTTGTGCCGATCTGCTGTTCTAATGTTGTCCTCCAGAGGATCAATTCCGGTAACTGAAGCTCCCAGTCTACCTAGAGGCTAATAATACAGAGTAGAATTTATTCTCCGCATGAAAACAATTTACTTAAAGGTGTCAGCAACTCTGCAACGTACACAAATGACACAGAGAACATCTGTCTGGGAACAAGACAAACAACAATAAATGATGAATGCTGATCCAGCAGTTTTGTTTTAAATGTTTATTACAGGGGAGAAAACACACATTTAGTGCTTGGGGGGGAATAATTTTCTCAAACACAGAATTATATATATATATATATATATATATATATATACACACTGGAATATATACATTCAAATTGTTTTTCAGAATGAACTGTTCTGAATCCATTTTGTTGCACCAAATCTTCACTATTACCCGCAGATACAGGAAAGACAAAGAGGAAAAATCAACATAGTATTCAAAGGGGAGAAAACAATGCCAAATTTAATTACTGTCATTACTTTCTTTAACATCCACCTGTAATGGTAAATCCTCATATCTTTTTAATGGTTACTTAATGCATGATTATCTCTGGTACTTTCTCACTGCTGAGAACTAAACACTGATGTTTGCTAGGATAGCATCACACTTGGCTGTCACTCAAGTTTCTCCAGTGTCTTCTTACTCATAGGTTAACACCTCAGTCATCACCTCTTCTGAAACTGAAACAGGCTGCAGAACATGACCACATGTATGTTATTCCAACCTGAAATTCACTGGTCATTCAGCCTGAGAAGGCCACGGAGCAGATCAGTGTTGCCAGTCTTGTCAGAGAGCAGACTGTCAAAAGACCACAGCATTTTGCTCAGAATGTATTAGGGAAAAATAAAAAATAAAAGAAGAGAGAGATTCAGGTCCCTTTGCAACGTTTCACTTCAGATGCTGATGAAGTTCCCAGAATAACTCAGCCAGATCTGTCATGCTAAATTTACAAACTACCTAAAGTCTACTGACAGGATACAGCCACTGCAAATAGTTACTTCTCAATCCCGAGTTTCTGCAGACTGCTCAGGAGTCTGTGCTGTTTGTAGAATACTTCAGAACATTTGGCAACTAAACCATCGTGAAAGAGAAAGCCCCTCCTCTGAGGATTAGACATTAAACAGCATAATAGTTAAACAATTAAAAAACTTCATATGCTTTTTAACAAGAGAAACAGAGCGCCCTGATTCTTACCTCACTTAGCAGTCCACCACCACAGCCAACATCCAAAATCTTTATTCCAGAAAGCGGGCTTCCCATATGATAACTGCTACTCATGTTCAACAGAGTATCTCTGAAAGAAAAGGGATGTGATTAAGGCCAAACATACAAGGTGGTTTAATAGGTGTAATATGGAGTTACCTTAAGTATTGGTAATTGTTATTCTCTGTTTTTTGAGGTCGCACAGATAGAGTACCTATAAAACATCTGTCTTCAAAACCATACCTAATAAATGGCACTCTAATGTCATTCATAGAATGAAGGGCTGAATAGTCTCCTTCTTCATCCCACCACTTATGTGCGAGGAGCTGGAATTTTTTCATCTCCTTTGGATCCACTGATGAGTGTGAGGTGCTGAAAAGTCTCTTCGTGGTGAGCCTAAATAATGAAAGCTGAGTATCATGAAATCAATACCTGAAATATGATGGGAAAAACAAACCTGGCATAATCAGACAATGAAAAAAAATAAAATTCATGGTCCTTTAGAGACACATTATACTTGATTAAAAGCAAACAGATCTTCTTCACTGTATGTATAATGTATCTTCCAAAACAGATGGCCGCATACCTGTAATTTTTAAATTAGTAACTTGTAAAACAAAAATAGGCTTTAACAAACTTTGTATTTGTGATGTGTAAAAATTACTTCAAGCGACACAGTCACAAAGCAAAACTAAATTATTATTGAAGAGGATAGTCCTTGTCATGTAAAATTAGTTTAGTCGCACTACTTACATGCTCCTTTTTACTTCAGTCACAGAGACGGGCGGAGCGTTACTGGATTCCAGCTGTACTTTGCGACTATACTTCTGCAGAGTAGCCCTTGGGCCTGTCCGAAAAGACAGCTCACCATGGCCACCTGCATAAACAAAAGAACGGCAACTGGATGGGAAACATCAGCCCTGAGAGCTCACAGGCAAAGAAATGTGGTTTATCAGTGCTGCTCCAGAAGAACTCACACACGTGGCACTCATCGCTATGCAGTTTAAATATCTACTGATTGTATTAGAAAAAGGAAGCCGGTGGTTCACTAGAAGTCATGACGACTGCTTTACTGGTTTTATTGAGATATTAACTGTGCAAACCCTCAGGCTCTTGCTCACTGTACCACTGGAGGCGTGCCCGGGCATTAAACAGGGCAGCACACGCTGCTCCACCACCCCAGCTCTCCGACTCCGCTCGGTGACATTTTGCAGACGAACTTTTCACGCAGCTGAAACGCTCCACAGTCGGCGAGGATTTCACATTTACTCTGCCCACGTCGCGCACAGGCACGCGCACAGGCACACGCACAGGCACACGCACAGGCACACACCAGGGCTCCGGTTCTGCATTTTATAACAGGGCACACCGCGTTGCACCCCCCGCACTGTACGAACTGGCGAGGAAACCCATGTAAACCCCCCAGGGCCCGCTCTCGGAGCCCTTCCCCAGGCCTGCCTTGCCAGCACACGCCTGCTTCGCCCTCACACACCCCGCACAGCCGCCCCCAGCCCCGGCCGCACACCCCGAGCGCCCCCCGGGGCTCCCAGGTCCCGCCGCGGCCCCTCCGCCGCTCACCGCCCGCGGCCGCCTCCCGCCGGCCCCTCAGGGCGCGGGCGATGGCTCGGAGCGGGCCGCTGCCGCCCCGTACGGCCCTGGGGCTGCCCCATATGGCCCCTCCGCTTCCCCACACGGCCCCGGTGCCGCCCCACATCGCCGCCGCCGCCGCCCGAGCACCGCGCCGGGGCCCGCCCCGCTCCTCGCTCCCCGCGTCCGGCGGCAACGGAGGCGGCGCGGCGGCGTTCCGCGACCCGCCCGGTCCGTCCCCCTCCCGTCCCTTGTTAAAAGCCGCCTGCCCCTGCGTGGGGCCGCTCCTGGAGGTTATTAATAAATTATTTAAAACGTTGTTAATGAACGTTTCAAAGCTGTTGGGTTTTTATTTTAGTGTAAGGTGGAGGAAAATCACGTTGATGGGACGTCTGGGGATGTGTGAGGGAAATGGCAGCGAGGAGAAGCTCCAGGGCTGGCAGGAGCTCCGTGTCTGTCATAAAGTCACGGAAAATGACAGACGAAGCAATTTCAGCTGCTTCTTCCCGTGTCCTCCCCCAGAATCGCCTTATGGAATTAAATCAAAGGGGCACGGCCGCAAGCACCCGCCTGAGGCTGCCTCCAGAGGCACGGCTGTGTTAGCTGCAGCGGGCAGTGGGGCCTCTCCCCTTGGCCTAGCGCCACGCGTGGCCGTGGCTGCACCTGGAAAATGGAGGCAGCGACTTTACTCAAACGTATGCCCCCTTTCCACTGTGCGCAGAGGTGATCTGAGCTCATCTTGGGATGAGAAAGAACTCCTCTAGCAGAGGGTGGCTGACACCGTGATCAGCTAGCCATCGGCTTCTGGAGAAGCCGAGGTCAGTGTGGTCGCAGCCCTGTGAGGGCCGGCTGCTCCAGCAAGTGCAGGAGCTGCTACAGGGGCAATGAGAGGACAGTCCCTTCCTCGAGCACCACCAAAATCCTGATTTAGCTGCAGTTTAGGGTTGAAGGGTTTGACCCTGTAAACCCTCGTAAGCAACTCCAGCAGTTCAGTGCTGACAAGTCAAGGCAGCTCTTCCTTTTGGCTGGCTGCAGTAGGGAGCTAGTTTAACGCTCCTAGGTGGTAAAGAACCAAGCCAGATTTAACCAAGGAGAGGACAGTTTCCTCATGCTTTATTGAGCTACCGGTTGGAGCAGTAAGCCCGCCAGGCAGGCATCCCCAGGCGCTCCCAGCCACGATGCGATGCACTCAGCCCTGTGCCTGCTGCGGGTCTGTTCCACCAGCCCTCGTTCCTCCCTGCAATGTGCGCTGATGGAAATCTCCACCTTTACTGATCTGCTGTCGTACTTCATCTAGTAGTCAATTGTTTTGTCTTGTTTTGAAGAAGAAAAAAGCTAAATAAGGACTACTGAAAAGTCACAAAGAAGTTTGTCGCTGCTGTGACTGAATACATGGCAAATGTGCTCGGTGTGCATCTGTACAGCTTCTCCACTCGCCTGCATTCCACCAAGCACAGCTCTCAACGCAGCGGATTTTAGTGTCATTAGTAACACGTCAGAGCTGCTGGAGAGCTGGAGCTCAGAGAAAGAAATCCTTTATGCTAAAAAGCTTCCTTAAAGCACAAAACTAAGCCTCCCTCCAGTCTGTGCTTATGTATATTCCTTAAGCAAATTAATTGATAATTTTTCATTTATTTAGCAGAGCAAAGGCACAATCTGCAGTTGCCATTGCTTTTTATATTTTCTATTTAAAGAAAAAAAATAGTAACAAGTAATTAAAAACACGCACACTGGAATATATTTTACTTAACAGGATAAGCTGGTTTAAAACTAGAGGTAGCTATTCCATTATTAAATGCAAATTTTAAGATAACAGCATTTAAAAGCCACAGCCCAGGCTTCCTTCTCCCTTAAGACAGGCAGGCCCTCAAAGACACAAACCAAGAATTATGCTATAATTCAAAAAGTTTGTAGTTGCTCAACCTTTAGACTGTTTTACTTTGCTATTGTTGGCCAATCCACAGCAGCAGCTTGTTCATGTTCTTAGATTACAAAACAGGTACCTTTGGGTATATATTGACAATGTTTTTTCTTGTATTTGTCTTCAAAGCAATATTTGCATGGAAACCAGTTTTTTCACTCGATCTGATACCATCCCTTGTTTATAAAATAAAAAAAAGTCAAGGGAACTCCCTTAGAGTTGCTGCATGACATTTGGAGTTGTATGTCCTGCTCTCCTACATTGCACGAGTATCAAAATAACTTTTAAATGTTTATTTAAAAATGTAGAAGAATAGAGTAAAAAAACAATTCAGACTTTTCCAAAATGACACATTCCCATTTTTGTAGCACATATTTACACATTTTAATTTAAAATCACTTCAAAGGTACGGAATTACGATTGGATGTTATTTTAATCTTTACACTTGAAAAAAAAAACACTCATAAGGGAGTCACTAAAACATGAAAAAGCCTAATGTATGTGAAGCTGACATAGTACCAACGTATTTTTAATTACTGGTGTGCTGAGAAGCTGTTTAGTAAAATTTCTGAAACAGTTCAGTACAGAGATCGTATGCTCTTTTTATTGGCATACAGTCACTACCCATATAAGTGCATTTGTGTCAGAAAAAATAATGTCCATATTTACAGGAAGTGACAGAAGTCCAGTTGTTGGCAGAGTATATAAAGCTCTTCATACAATCTTTTTTATTGGTAGACAGATAATATAAAAACTGAACTGAAAATCAAATTCAATGCACATTGGAAACTGTATTCCTCAATAGCCTTTCTTAAAATTAGTTTTATTTCCCTTCTCTCTCTCAAAAACAAAGTCCTTTTGAGATATTTGAGCTGCTATGCCACCTATACTATTCAAGAAATCCTCACTTTTACCGAAAGCCAATAGTGTACTGAGATTGGATCAGTATCATTATTTATATCTGTATAAATGCCACTAAAATTAGTGTGTTGAAAATTTATGCCTTATTTTGCTATTAGGTATGACTGCTTATTCTACTCCATTATAAAAGTACTCAATTTGGGATGTATGCTATTTGTAACTGAATTAACTAATTATCTGTAACAGTGTTTTAATAAACATGCATGTATTCAACAGCCATTAACTTGCTTAATAAATGTATAGTTAAAATGTAATTTTTCCAGTGAAGCAGTTCACTTCTGTGTCTAATTACGAAAGAAAATACATTGGCAAAAATGCTGCATAGCTACATTCTACTTTTAGTTAAATGGATTAATCTGTTCAAGACGACATGCTTTGCAAATTGCCTTTACTGGTGTATTTTTTTCTTAGAAGATACAGCCATCAAAGAGATCTTACTTTGATGTTAAGCCTTTTATCTTTTTCACAACTGGTATCATACCAGACCTTTTAGCCATAGGTCTCCGATCTTCCCCAGAATTAATGTTCATTCTTCTGTAACAGTCAATGGCCTAGGGTTGCAGGGTTTTTTTGTTTTGTTTTTTGTTACTAATAACAGTAGTTCATTTCCTGAAGAAGGAGGTAATCAGTGATTTCATTCACTTTATAGTGACATAAAAAACATTAAAAAATTAAATAAGTTGCTGTCTAGCCAATGTATTAGCTTTATAGGAACCACAACTCTCATAACACTAGCAAAAATAACCAGATTTAATGTTTACTAAACATTTAAAGCATATGCCAAAATGTAAAGTCTATCTATTGTCAGTTTTCTAATGTGTATCGAGTGCCATTTATGAATATATTCCATAAAACATCTAAAATACTGAGTCTTGTTCCTGTAATATCCCTAAATGTCCACAAAGTTTTCTCTGAAAACTGGGTGAGGAATATAGTTCCAGAGCTCAACACTGTCACACAAGATCGATCAGTTAGTTGCACATATTCCTACTGGGATTCAATCTGTTTATGTATAGCTTGTATTACAGTGACCCATATTTTACACACAAAGCATATGTTACTTGATAGTAAAAAAAAAAAAAAAAAGATTTTAAAATCTATTACACATCTAAAGGAAAAAGATGACTGTTCTCTGTTCTTCCACACCCCCCACCCAACAGATTAATCTCATCAACTCCATGGATAACACACTTGGACAAATTAAAATCTTTTTTCAAGTACTTTAAAAATTTGTTATACCAAAAAAAGCTGCCTTTTTTTTTTTTAAGTACTTCCTACATTTTAACACAAAATACAGGTGCAAGAATTTTAAACAAAAATGAACTAAAGAGCTTTATTGACATCACAGTACATTCAATAGTAATTTTAAGAACATTACAGCTGAAAGAGAATGGCATATTTTATATTCTTATTAAGCACTACCGTTCTTGAAAAAATGTAATACAAAGAAATCCTATTAGGTATTTAATTCTGAGCAGCATTTGGAAAAAAATACACCTATTTACAGATAAAAAAAGGATTCTGGTTTCACCTACATAGCCACAATGTGCCTCTATAATGAGACAAGCCTTTTATAACTCATGGAATTTTTAAATGTCATAGCACTGGTGCCATAAATTCCTCAGCGTTTACGACGAGGAGGAGTTGTTGATCTGAAAAATAAAGGAAAAAGGAGAAAAAGTTAATTGGAAAAAAATACAAAACCCCCAAACCCACACACACGTCAGGCTTAATAATTAATAGTTTTAAAAGATTTTCCAAAGTTACTTTTGCCTAAGAAAATTTAATAAATACCATACTTTATTAAAAAAGTTCATATGTCGTACACATGAAGACGAATAGAAAAAAAAGTCAGACAAAATACTTAAAAAGTATACTACCTTGATCGTGACTTAGACTTGTGTTTGCGGCTTGCCTTCTTACCAGACCTTTGAGATTTCTCCATGGAGCATGATCGAATATGCTTCGATTTCTTAGCCTTCTTTTCTTTACTGCTTCCTGGTGATTCAGAACTACTCCTTGCACTAGATTCAGAGCCTGACCGTTTTTTGCTATCTTTGGTAGAACTTTTTTTGCTGTCTTGTCTGGAATCCTGTCTGAATATTTTCACAGTTATTGAATCACTGCGAGAGAAAGTTCTTTCACTGTCTCTTTTTCTCTTTAATCTATTGTCGTCATGATTGCCAGCCTTGCTTTCTTTTTCCTCCTTTTTTGGTTTATCTTTTCTTTTTTCCTGATCTCGCTCCCTTTCTCTGTTCTTTTTTCTGTCTTTATCTACAGTTCCACCCTGCTCTTTCTTCCTCTCTTGATCTTTACTATCACTTTTATGTTTATGCCTATTTCCTGGAGGACTTCTACGCTGGTCTTCAGCTTTGCGTCTATCCCTACTTCGGCTGCGACTAGCACGGCTAGCTCGTCTGTCTCTCGAACGGCTACTACTCCTACGTCTATCCCAACTTCTCTCTTGAGAAGGGCTCTGAATTCTTCGTCTCTCCCCTCTTTCAGCACTTCTATTTCTACTAGATCTTCTCCTTTCTCTTATTTTTTCCCTGCTTCTACTCCTCTCTCTCCTATTTCTGTGAGAATAACTCCTGCTTCTACTGCGCCTAACTTTATGCGAAGGTGTTCTGCTGCGACTGTGCCTCTTCTTCCTTTTAGGAGAGGAAGAACGTGAAGAACTGCGACTACTACCTGAGCTAGTGCTATATGATGAACTAGATACAGTGCTGCTACTGCTACTGCTTCTGCTATTGCTGCTAGTGCTACCACTACTAGAGCTTCTTGATCTACTCCTTCCTGCCCTATCTTTTTCTTTACCCTCTTTTTTGGGTTCTATATCAGGGGCTATTGCATTTGGAGATCGTTTCTTTTCATGAACCATATCAGCTTCAATTTCTTTTGCCTCCTGTGATGTTGAAATACTGTTTTGTTCTTTGTTGATAAATTCATTCATCTCTTTTGAAACTTTGTCAATTTGTAGCCTTTCTTCTGAAAAAGAAATACACAAAAGAAAAGCGTAAGTTATTTAGAGTAATATGAAAATTTCCACACTGTTCCTTTTGCCAAAAAGATTTCCAAGCACCTTTCATCATACTTTTAATACAAGGTCTGCCATTGTACTAACTACCCACCAAACAACTTGCTCTTTTATTTCTTTATTTATAAATGTAATTATGGAAAGGTTATTCCCCTGGTCTAGCAAAAGCGCACAAACCTGACACTTTTGGAAGTGCTTGACGTCACTTCATGTTTCTCAGTGGCTGAAGACAAAGGTCTCAAATGAATACCATGAGCCAACAAAACTCCCAAATTCATTTATACACACAATTTTTTTTCTCCTGCAACCATTCTACATACCAGAATCTTCCCTTCTCCTTCTTGTAATACCCCTCTAGCTATACCTGTGCTTCCTTCCTTCCAGCCCTGTTCATGTGTGGTTAAGTGACCACTGTCAAGTCTAAAGAAAGTGTATTGCCCCAAAATGCACGTGTTGCCCCTGAACCTCAAAACAATGCTCGCTGTAGCTGCCTGTACCATTTGTAGACCAGATAATCCAAAAAAAATCTTAGAGAAAGTACCCTCTCCTGCAGTGACGCATGCTTGCTTTTTGAAACAAAAAAGCCAGTTTATGGTTTTATCAAGGAAAGTTAGATTATTCCTAAATGCTAACTAGTGCAAGCAATTTACACTGTTCCTTGTTCATTTTTCCTTAGATTTTTGTAGCCCAGGAATTCCAAGGAAGGGAGGAACAGCATAAAAAGGAGACTTGTAAACAATTTTCCTAAAACTCAGCTAAGGAGTAAAAACCACAGCATTTCATACAGATAGATGGTGAAGCTCTTACAAAAGAAAGAGTTAACATCAGTTGAGATTGTATGTAAGCCTGGTAGTCAGCAAAGACTACAAACATGCTAAGGAGATAACTGTGGAAATAAAAATACGTTTCCTGAAAGTAACAATAAATGTGCAGACCAGGATTTTCATATAGCAAAATAAAGAAATTCAGACTCTCAGAGCATTTTCTAGGGGGTTCCAACTTTAAAGAAGTTTTACTTATTTCTGTTCCACATGGATCCTTTGCATCACTGGCCAAGTTTACTTCTCCCTCCCATTTTTAATTGAACCCAGAAAAAAAGAACTGACATATAACATTTTTAGCCAAAATATGGCCTTCTGATGTGGGCTATCAGTTCATGAATTAACTTAGGGAATAAAACTGCATCTGGAAACCCACAGTACTTCAAATAGCAACTTCTGCTCAAATGTAATGCAGAAAACAGTTCCATCTGGTCCCTGAGATATTAGGCAACACAGGCAGAAGCCATCGTATGTTAGAAGATGCTATATTGTATACTAGAGATCTGTCTTTTCTAAATGCCTCTACAACAGGCAGGTAACCCTGCCTTTACTATTCTGGACTTACAGAATCAGCTTCTTTCTCTATTTACTTGTATGGGAACAAGTTTGCCCAGAGAAGCTGTGGATGCCCCATCCCTGGAAGTGTTCAAGGCCAGGCTGGATGGGGCTTTGGGCAACCTGGTCTGGTGGGAGGTGTCCCTGCCCACGGCAGGGGGCTTGGAACTGGGTGGGCTTTAGGGTCCCTTCCAACCCAAACCACTCCATGATTCTAGATTTCTATTTCTCCAAGCAGCCCAGCAGAGCTGTCCCTGAACTGGTATTTGACCTCTTGCACTAGGAAGACAGAGATCATAAGCCACAACTATGTCACATGCATACTGCTATTCTTTTATGCATAAATCTTAAAACACGCAGAGTGAGACAGGAGTGTTAAGGAAAGAAAATGTTTAGCTAGTACGGCCTTTTATTAAGGGTTTCATGTCTATTTCTGGGCCTAAAAGGATAAAATAAAAAGGACAAAATCATCCATGTAAAAATAAGAAAAAAAATGCTCTAATAGCATTTTTTCCTCCTCCAACTTAACTTATATCCTGAAAAATGATGTGAACTTCTTACCATTGCATTCATCCATCCATCTAGACTGCTCTTCAGCAGTGCAAGGCGACTGTGATACCCTTTTGAGCTATAATATTCGTACAAAGGGATAAACCTTACCTTGTAGGGAGAAGCAGAAGTAAATCACATATTTATTTATTAAAATCAACCCTGACACCTTCTCAGAGGCTAAATGTGAACTTACTGGTTTCACTAATCTGTTCCCAGTATTAGGTCCAGAAACCCTGTTATAAAGATGCCGTATATGGACAGAAACCTCATCTACAGCTGAGAACAATGAGTTCAAAGAAACTGTAGTTTCCAACTGTACAGTCTGAAATGCGTACTGCATAAGTTTATGTAACACAAGGGCAAGCTTTTCAGATGAAGTGAAATGTGCTGTATACGCAACTTTAAGGAATCAAGTTTATATAAAACACAGTCTGGTGCAGAGGGACAAAATTTAATCCCTCAGACACAACTGAGATACTAACAGTTTTGTATATACTTATATATGTATGTATATATACATACATATAAATAAAATACACACACGTGCTTTTTTATAGAGATACTATTATTTATGTAGCATAATATCCATAGGTAACATACATGTCTATATGCCGTCTGATCTTTTAAACACTCAAGTCAAATAGTTTATGGAAAACACAATCTTTTTTTTCCTTGTTAGAAAAGAAGCAAGCCCAATTTGGATCAAATAGCTCAAAAATCATTCTTTTTCATTAATATAATTTAAAGAACATTATTTCTAAATTAGACTTCATATTTTTTGGCTTAAAATGCGACTTCTCTCCCACAAATTTGTATATGCTAAGTATTAACTACATACACAGCAGCATAGTAAGAAGACATTATGTTAGTTACCTTCTAGCTGTTTTTCTAGTAATAGTTGCTGTTCTCTCTCTTTTCTCCAAAACGCTTCCTGTTTTTGCCTGATTCTGTGTCGTAGTTCCTCATCATCAGTATCAGATGATTCAGAGCCTCTGTCACTCCTCTCATCTTCACTGTCTCCTGATCCATAACCACCCAGTCCACCTGCGTGCATAAAGTCCAGTCTATCACGAGGAAAGATTAAGCTTTGTTCTTAATATTTCTGTGGGCAAAGAGGAGAGTAACATTGCCCTTCCTTCACTTCCTCTTCTGAGCAGAAGTCACTTTATTCTGGTAAGTGCCAATGTTGTTTGGCTGGTGTGAACAAGGCCCCCATATCTGCATTGATGCTTACTGTCCGGTTCTACTCCTTCTGGAACAGCTCGTCTATTTTCATCAAGCAACCACTGTGATCACGATACTTTTTTCCATTGTATGGAAGGGCAAAAAAGCTCCCTGTGGAGATCATAACAATGCCTTCCTTTGTATCAGCAACCGGACAGAAAAAAACAGTGAAATGCCTGGGATCTCTCCCGGAAGACATCTCTGAAATGACTTCAGCTTCCTCCGTAGTCCAAGGCTACAGAAATTCTGAATGCCAAATCAATTTTTCTACACTGATTTAGGAAATATTGCACTTTGACAGGTATAGAGATGGAACAGAAGCGGACTTTCTTCTCCCCCAGAGATATTAACAACTACTGGACTGATAAGAAATATAAAGTCAATTTAAACATCTGGCACGGAGATATATAGCTTTCTTTCAGCTTGAGGTTCTTACAATCTTTACTGAGTTAGTTTTAAAACACTTGAATACTTGTGATTATAACGTTCAATCAAATTCATCAGAATTCCAAGTAACAAGCACATAAATCATCACTGACACCGCTGTAGTATGTTTTAGATGATAAAACACACGTTGGGAAAGATCTTTTGCTCTTGCGTCTCAAGCTGGAATTTCAATTTCTTTTTCCTGTGTTGATTCTGGTAATACATGATATGGGAGCCTCTGTGCTTATGTAGTTTTTCGATAAAATAAAAATTGTGAAGATGACAACACTTTTATTTATAAGCATTTGTATTACTGTTCTATCAGCTTTCCCTTGTTGTTTGGATGGATCAAAGTAGGAGAAAAATATAAAACAGTATTCCTCTCTCTGAAGACTGCAGTGTGCTCCTGAAACAATCATACTTCGAAAAGTAAATTTATCTAATGGTTCTTTTTTTAAAATGTATTTTTCAAAATCAGGGCAAGATTCTCATACACTAACTCACACTGACTAGGCCTTTATTCCAAAAACCATCCCACTTATATCAGTAGGATCACCTGTGGAACAAACAGAGGTGCTGATAAAGTTACTGCAAAGTGACCCATACTCCCAGACAATTAAAATCTAGTTTCAAAATGCAATTTCTAGAAAAGCAAGGCAAGAGTGAAACTCCCCCTTTAAGCCCTCTCAAAAATAAGGAACATACTTACCGAGTCCAGTGAGGGAAGCCAGTGCACTGGACTGTGCCAGCTGTTTTGCAGGAGCTTTGTATCACATCAACAACAGGAACAACATGTTAACACAAATAGCCACGATTTCATAGTCATGAGTCTATGGTATTGTTAAATCTACTACTATTGCTGTTCTTTGGAGGGAGAGAAGAAACATTAAAAACGCATCATCCATTTAAAACCAATTCTAGATTTTCTGACCACGAAGATTTAGAATTTAACTGCAAATCAACAGTGAAGAGAAAAAAACATACTCATAAATCACTTTCCAAGTTACAGCATCTGCACATAGTTTTCAAATTTCAGTAGTTATATATTTAGATTAACTCAGTTATGTTAAAAAAACATTATGCAAGTACAAAAACATGTTAATAGTGAAAGCAAATAAATTACTAATTGAGGACTCAAAGTTCATCTGTTTTCACTTTTGAACAGCTAAGAACTTGAGATATAAATGATAGCATTAAGAAACAGCTACGACTGAAGAGCCATTGACACACAGGTACCATTTTAACTAAATAAATGAATTGTATGAAAGAAATGGAACAACTGAAGTAACTCACAATACACTGCACAGGACAATAGTACATGGTTACTGGATTTGAATTGTATCAAGTTGGATGCATTATACTGAAATTCTTCTTGGGGGATAGCTATGGAGGTTAAATGTTCTAGAGACATGCAAATACAGAATATTCACAGAAGAAGCTTAAAAAAGAACCGGCATACCTTTAGTTGCTTTACGGTGTACATCTTTGGCCACGTAATATATTTCTTCATTTGTGACATCTAAAAGAATCTCCGTCAGCAGCATTTTTGTCATCACCATCTGAAAAAAATGTATATAAAATTAAAGGCCATACATACATATATATATATACTTTATAAAATATATATAAAATTAAAGGCCAAAACCTTCTGAATGAATTCTGCATTTAAATTACATCCATAGAAATTTGATTCTTTTGATGGCTATGAAACTACTCTCTTGCATATTTTTTAATGCTTCCTTTCAGCAGACTTGACTTAAAAACCTAAGTTTGAAATTGTTTAAATTTGACCTGCAGTCACAAGTTGCACAACAGCCTGTATTTTGACTGTGAACTGTAACCACATATACACGTAACCACATATACACGGTTGGGCAGGGCACCAACTGCTAACGTCAAAGATGATGCAAAAAATGAATATGTAAATCAGAACTGTGCTTAGAACGAACCTATTTATTCTTTCAAAAATACAGAACACATTTCTGTCTGGCATAGCGTCACACTCACTCCCATCCTGCATCAGAGGTTACCGACATAAGATTTTATTAGTCTTTATTTACTATAAAGACATGAATTGTTACTAGCTGATTCTCAAAGCTGTTCAATCCGGCCACATGCTTTACAAAAAAAAAACAAAACACACAAAGCCACACACAAAATTTAAATAAATTCATAAAAGTTTTTTTTTCCCCCCAGAAACCAGGGCCTTCATTAACAAGGTTTCAGTTAAACAATTAGCGTACAACTGTGATTTCAAGGTATGACAGTTTAGCAGACACAGTAAAACTGTCACTTGTACAAGACTTAAGTTTCTAGCACAGTCTTGCAAGAAAACATTTCTTAAATCCCCTTTTTCAGAAACTGAGGTTGAAGCATAGCTTTCAGGTGGATGTATTTAATCTATAAAAGTTTTTAGGAATTTGCCAAATTAAGCAGAAACACAGAATTAAGAGCTGTCAATGTAAAGATTATATTCACTATATTCTTCAACTACTGGGCTAAATATGAGTTTTTACAACCTGTATGTTTATTCTATTTGAGAAAGAGACATGCAGATTTAACCCTGCTTCACTGCATGATGTGTCAAATACCTCTATTAACAGCATCAGGAAGAGAAAAAGCGATTTAGGTTGCTATGCCCACAATATCAGCAAATAAACAATACTTGGTGAGAACTACATTATTAATACCATTTGATACTCCTTTTCTTCTTCTGTCATTTCTGGTTCACTTTGCTCCTCTTGAGGAGCTGGGGATGGACTCCTGCTGATTTTCCCAGTGCTTACAGCTTCTGTGTTTTCAGCATCTTCATCTTCCTCATCACTGTCCTACAAGAACAGCATCGCACATTTCAGGAAAAAAAAAAAGATGTAAAGCTCATTAGCTTCTACTTATGATAATCAACTTGATTTACTTTGCACTGAAAGCTCTATTACAGTTATCGTAAAACCCTATTTCTTTTCTCTCCTCATAATGAACCCACGGGTCCCTCCCTCCCCACACAAGTAAACAGATGCTTGCCAGTTCACTGCCAGACAGGTACTCAGAACTGCAAACAAATGAGGTAACTGCTGAAGAGAATGCAACACGAGGCTTCTTAAATGGGCTCAGTTTAGCAAATACAGATATCTGAATTTGTTCAACTACTTATTTCAAAAGACCATGTATGTTTCCAATAAAACAAAAGAGAAAAAACACATTTTTTTAATTGTTTCTTCAAATCAAGTAATATATTTCTACATCTTAGATAGACATCGACAACTTCAGAACACCAAGGAAATTTTAAAAAAGCAGCAGCTTAACCTTACTTTAAGCAACAGAAACAAAGAGATAGCCCGGTATGCAAAGTCTCTCTTTTGAAGGGACTAAAAAGTTAACAATTTCAGGAAATACACACCTAACAAACTTCTACTTACAAATTTGCTTTTCTGAGGTAACCGTGGGCCATCCCCTTCTTCAGCGTCCTCACTTTCCTTTTTTTCTTTTTTAGACATCTGTGAACGTTGCTGCTCCATCCTCTCTTTTTCCAATTTTTTCTGTTTCTCTCGTTCCATCTTTTCTAGGCCTTCACGAATCCAGGCAGGCAGAGTTCTACGCTTCACGGCATCTGCGTAAACAAAGTTTATAGTTCTGTAAAATGAAAAAACCTTCCCCTATACAGGGGAGGAAAAAAAAAAAAAGCCACATACAAGCAAACCCTCCACCCCAATCCAAACAACTCACACAAGTGATTGTGGTGAAAGAAACAAACATTTAGAATAAGTTTTTCTTTCCATTTTTTTTTCCTTTATAAGAAAAAAGTCTTCACATTTTGCAATTTTTTTTAAACATAGTTCTTATGGTTTTGTTTTTTTCATTAAGGAGTGGTTAACATGTACCAATCTGTGGAGGCTCCTGCTTCACAGGCATCGCAATAGGTGAACGCTGTCGGTCTCTGAACGAGGGTCTTTCCCTTCGATTTTGTGGAGGTGCAGGAGGTGCTGGTGGACCTGGCGGCCCTGGTGGTCCTGGCTGCCAATAAGGTGGATGAAATCCACCTTGAGGTGGACCAAAAGCAGCCCCATGCTGAAAGAGTAATGCAGTTTATTTTCCTTCACATTGAACACTGTACACAGCATGTGCGCAAGTCGGTCTACAGAAATCCATGCAAGTAGGAATCCACCATTTCTAGGCTACAAGGTCTCTCAATTTCTTTTCCTGTGGTCCCTATGAAACAGGTTTTCCTTAAATATTTAATGAGTAAACTTAGGTTTAAGCAGGGATACTAGTGAAACTGAATGGGCTTCAAACAATCTTTCACATTGTGCTAACCATTAAGCCCTATAATCACCATCTATCTCCAGCAGCTCCTTCCCAACTTATCATCAGAGCATGCAGTTAAATGAAAAAAAAAAAAGATTTAAAATTCTAGCTATGTTATCAGCGTTTCCCTGTACCTACAACCCGAGGACAAAAATGAAAAGTTTGAGTTTTTATTACAAAAGAATTTTGCACTGCGTATCTTCCAATAATCATTCATAGGTGCTATTAATATGGCTGAATAAAATATTAAATGCACAAATATGCAAGTTTAGTACAGACCCTGGATTCTGAGCAACCTACATACAATCCAAAAGTCCCAAGTCATGAGGCATACATAAGTGGGATTCTTTGTTTTAAAAGTATTTGGCATCCACAGAAGCCTAATGAAATTATTTAAGAGGGCAGTATTTAGAAAGAAAGGTATAGCATCGAGTGTTTGTTGTCGTTATTGTTTTTTTAATTATATTCTGTTGACTATTTATCTAAGTTACTGCATTACTCTCTGCAAAACAAGTTTTTTGTAGTATTTAGAGAATTTTGAGAAACTCATTTTAAGATTTGGTCTCCCAAAAGTAAACATAGGAAACCATTACAAACCTAGTGTATTTGAAAATGAATGGTTCACTTCCTATCAACATAGCTGAACATGAAAACTGAGTAAGAGAGAAAAGTGGGCCAGAAGGCAGAAACACGTTTCTGCCAGTCTTCCCTCGGGTTTGTTTATGAACAGGACATCGACATTTCAAAACATATAGTTTTCCATTTACATCAAGAGTTTTGAGAGAAAAATCCAACAGCTCTATGTTTAAAGATTTGTGCGATGCCTCCTTCTACAGTTAGTGCTCAAACCACCTACAGTTTTATTGTGCTATACAACTTGTATGCCAGAAAGAAGAAAAAATTGGATGTGGATTTTTTAGAAATATCATTGTTTATTCAAAGAATCACAGTAGATAGATATGGAAAAGATCAATGGATCATCCAGTCTATCTCCCTGCAAATACAGGACTGTTCCCTACTGTACATTATCTAGTGTATTTAAGTAGATATTTCTGACCTTTATTCCCTGTTTTTTAAAAAAAAAAAAAAAAAAAAACACAACTTCGTAATGTTAGCTTATATACTGGAAAACAGTGGTTCATTTTAATATTGCAGACAACCGCCATTTCTCATTACTAGTCTAGAAAAAAACATCTTTGGCCTCAATAGAACAGAAAACTTTAAAGTCTTCTTCTGTAAAGTATTTGGTAAAAATGTATCTTAGCAGATAACAGATTCTGTAGTTGTTTGTAGAACTGAAGAATGAAAGTCGCCGCTAGGTGATATTAGAGGAACACATCCACGGAAGGGACTCTGCACGTCTACAATATTAAAGCAACAAATATGTTTCACCTGATAGTCAAACTGGTTCACTGGCCCCATTGCAAAGTTATCGGGAGGTGCCCCAAAGTTGTGATTGTTCTGGTTAAATATATGCCTGTTGTCAGAAGCAAACTCCCCACTGTCCTGACTGTTGCTGTCTTCAGACGGAGGAACAATTTCCATTTGACCTGGGGTTGGAGCCATCCACTGCTGATCTGGAGGTGGGTGAGGGGGTTGGTGAGGCATTCCCCATTCTGTTTAGGATGTAGAATACAATTCAAAAACAAGTTAATAATGTCTATGTGAGTCATCCATCACTCAGTGTTCTTCTGTTTATCAGAAGGTTCCTCAAAGCAACACAGATGATAAAGATACGGCAAATTATCAGCCTACAGGCTGTACTGTACTATCTCAATAACATAACTAAGTGAAGGAAATACATATAAGCTGTAGCTGAACTAGAACATACATTTGGGGGGGGGGGGGGGGGGGAAGGATCTGTCAGTTTGTTTTAGTCAATTTCCAGTATTATTGCATCCATCACAGAACTTAGAAATTGTGTCAGCTGCTAAAAGAATTGCTCCTACTTCTCTACTTCTGTTATTTCAGCTTTCAAAATAATGACCTATTTTATTCCTTTGCATAATACATTTAGAAAAACCCTAGTATGAAAGTAAGTAGTTCTGTCAGCAGCAGAACGACTGAATCCTGCTTTCTGCAGTCATGTGTTTTGATAAAGGATGATTCCCTGGAGCCTCCAGTATCCAGGCAGAGGTCCCAGCATAAGCTACAGCTATAAACCAACAAACTGAAGTTACAATTGGCTAAAGTTACAATTTGGAGGTTTTGAGGAATTAATAACTTGTGTGGTCATAAGCCCTGTCTTCTCAGGATGTCAGTCTAAAAATTATATCCACTATATAAATACTTACAGACACTGATTGTTACTACCTTTTTAACTTTCACCGATAAAAGAATTAATGCCTAGCCTATCAGGTTAAGTTGTAGCTTCCAATCCTTTAATAATTCTTTTCATTTCTCTAGTTTTTAGTATCCTTTTCATGGTAATTTCTCCCTGCTGACAGCGACAGGAACCGAGGGAATGGCACAGAGTTGCAACAGGGGAGGGTCAGGCTAGGTGTTAGGAAAAGGCTTTTCAACAAGACAGTGGCCGGGCACTGGAGCAGGCTCCCCAGGGCAACGGTCACAGTACTCAAGAAGTGTTTGGACAACACTCTCAGACACACGGTCTGATTTTTGTGTGGTCCTGCGTGGAGCCAAGAGTTGGACTCAATGTTCCTTGTGGGTCCCTTCCAACTTGGGATATTCTATGGTTCTATAATTGGATGCATTACTATAGAAAAACTATTACCCCTATTTAGTTGCTATTTGGCTACTCTTTTATTTGCACGTTCAAAGATGGCATCACTCCTTTCACTCTCACTGTCATCCTGGAAGGTCATATTTAGCTGATTATTCAAATCTTTTTCCAAAGTCAATGCTTCTGAAGTATTCTAAGAGACAGAATCCTTTATCCTTTAAGTACAGCTTACAACGGTTATTGCTCATCTTAACTTTTGACACTACTTAAATGCCCAGTTTACATTAAATCAACTGATGTGAAAGCTTGCAAGTTGCATACAACACGTTGTTCTCACTTCTGGAACATGACACCCTTCAGAATGAACTGTCTGCTAGTTATGCAGATGGCTTTCAGACTGCCATTTTGCCCCTTTATCAGTAGCATGCAAAGAACTTTTAGATCCAGAATTGACACAGAAACTTGGAAGGACGCTGGAGAAAGATAAACAGTAAATACGTGAAGAAGGACATCGGCTAGCCATGTATACTATGATTTAGTTTGTCTTCTGAGACTATTAGACACTAAGAATGACATTGACTAAATTAGGGGAAGCCAGGCCCTGCCTGCATCAGCACAGTCTTCATCAGTGTCCCAAAACACTGGGAAAACAACATATTCTCTGGCTGATATACCAAATGATAACAGGATATGGTGGCACAGCGTTTCCCATTAACAAAATGTGTTACATCTTTCTCACTCTGGATCTAATCCTTAATGGATGTTTTCCTGTTCTGCATTTTCTGTGGGAGAATTGGGTTCCCAACATTTATAATGTAATAAATGATGCCTTATTATCAATGAAATGTCTTCCTTACTTTTACCTCTCTATGAATAAAACTGGGGGGAAATAAATATGTAACTGCTATTCACACTACCTTTCTATAACATTCAGGGACAAAACAAATATTTTGCATGTTTATTTACATAGAGATTACCAAGCTGTGTTACAAAACCTTTGTTACCCATTTTGTGGAACACTGACTGGAAAGTCCCAGCTGTGATGCTCAGCTAATTAGCTGCTGCTACTGGTAGTATGGTATGTTAACACCTGAGAGACAGGGCACATTCACACCCAAAAATGCCTGACAAAAATAAAATTTCATTACATGAAAAGAAAGAATGAATGGGAAGGATAGCAAACCTGGCTGCCACATTCTGTTGAAGTTGGGATCCCCCTGAAAATTATTATGGTTGTTTGGACCAGACTCTATTCCTGAAATATCCTGTCCATTTGGCATCATTCCTTGCTGTTCCACTACACTCTGTTGCCCTGAGGCTTCTCGCTGAGCAATCCATGCTTGAGCTAATGCAGCCCAGTCAATCTGGCCTAAAAAAAACAGTGGAAATTTAAAAGGTTAGTATTCAAGTTTCTCAAATGTAACACTGTTTCTCAATTACATGTCATTGCTCAAGAGAAACAGGTAACGCTTGCCTTCAGCAAGTACCACGAGCACCATTAAAACTTCTTTACAGGGTACAGTAAAACAAACAAAACAAATGTCAAAGCATACATACTTGCTGAAGTTCAGTTTCCCTGCACGTGTTCAAAATGCCGTAAGGCAAATTATTTTAGGTTCACATTAACACTAAGTAGATGACAGTAACACACTTTTTTCCCCATAAGTAGGCTAATTTTGATGTCAAAAAGAACTATATATAAGCCTTAAATTCTAAATTCATAAAGATTGAACTGTTCTAAGTCTCTAACATAGTTAGTAAACCACATTTTGCAATGTATACATTTTAAGTAATACAGTTTTTGGAATGTTATTTTACGTTAGTTCTCTTCCCCTTCTTTCTTTGCTATAGTTCCTACCAGTAGGTAAATAAATTGTACTCTCATCTGAGAACAGCGTTATGTCTTCTGCTCATTATCACGTCAGGAAATCTCTCTAGCAAAGTTATAGAAATTTAAGTGACAGAAAACAATGTTAAACCAGTCAGCCTGATCACTCTGCCTGAGTATTAAATACATTCCTCTATCCTCTTTATTCATTTCTGCATTTCTCTGAATACCTTTAATTGCTGTCAGCTCACACTCAATTTAACGTAAGTAACGCTCTACTGTTTAAAGTGATTTTTGATGGGAATAAAATGCAAACAACAGATCATGATCATCACTGCCATAACCTAAACCAAGTATCATACCGGTTTTCTAGTGAGTTTTTTCTGTGTATATATCTACATTAATATTTTTGCCACAGAGGCACTGAACAAAAAGGCAGATTTTCTGAAATAAAATTTCCTTATGATTTAGCTTAGAAAAAGAACTGAAAGGGATACAGATTCTGTAAAAGTACATGTGGTCTAAATGTAGATCTGAATGACTGGTAGAAGGTTGATATAATTTGTCCAGAATTACTCAGTCTGCTGGCCTGTATTAAGTATTAAAGACATCAAAACATTTGAAATGAATGTATGGACTCTTTCTTCGAGCTGTTGAGAAAAGCATCATAAATGTACTATCTTGAAAGCAGATACAAAAAAGCAACTCTCAGTCATGCTCTGTAACAAAGACTCAGAAATTCAAATTACAACAGAAAAAGAATTTAATCCCCAAAGCTTTCTATATACTTACTTGGATCTTGTTGGTGCTGAAATGACTGCATCCACTGCTGTTGGTTCAAAGGCCATTGCTGCCAAGGTTGATCCCACATCTTTTAAGTCTTTATATAGTCTATATTTCAACTAAAAATAATAGTTGTATATTTAAATAGATGCCCATGAAATATCACACAACTGAAACTTAAATAATTGCAGATATATTTAAGCCTTGCAAAGCAAGCTGAAGCAATGCTGGCTTAAAATATTAAGCTGGAAGAAATTGTTCATCCTTTAGAGCAATACGCTTTCTCCGCATTTTTGCAAAGAAATTAACTACTACATGAAGTTCAAGGAAAGACATGACAGGTTTGTAAGACAAAAACATTCGTCTGTAAATGTAATTCAAAGAAAGTGAAAGTAGATAAGACATTACTTAAATGACATCTTTGCCTGTGTTGTAGAGAAAAGCTGTGTACTCTTCTATACAGGCCGTTAAGCGAGACAAAGGAACGTCACCAAATGGTACACAGATCATTACCAGATCATTACCAGCTACACGGAGAACCAAACAGGTACAAGTCAGCATCCACACGCACTTGAGGTATTGTGCAGACTCATTATTCCTAAATAAAATATGCCTTAAAATCTGACGAAAACTATATTACTGCCTAAGTGCACATTTACCACACGTTCCCCTGAGGTCATTAGAAGCATTTTTAGTGCAGTGCTGTACGTCCCCCCTGGGCTGGCAGCGCCGGCACTGGGACCTGCCAGAGCAGGAGCCGTGGCACCTGCTTTAAGCGGCGCTCCAGGACCAGCCCTGCAGGAAGGGGGTGAGGTAGAGCAGCTCCTAGCAGGTAGGAATGTCCGTAATAGCAAACGGATTTCTTTCAGTAACATGTACCTCCTGTGCACAGATAACCTGTCACATACGGGGGCCGGAGCGTGGCCACCTACTCTGCTCCACACAGCCTTCCTGAATGCCAAGCTTGGGCACAGTTTGGGAATACTTCAGTTCAGGAACTGTTCCCAAATGCCAGCATAGGTCAGACTGCGCCAAGTACTACACCTCTGCCTTGTACAGTCTGCTAACAACTCCTCAACAGGCTTTCCGCCCAACCAATATAATCCTCATGCCGTTGAACACACAGACCTTGATTTCATGCTATAAAGGCGTCACCCACGTAGGCTGTCGCAAACACTCCGAACTTATAATACAGATATATATTCCCTGAGGTCACCGAAGCAGCACCTACGACCCGGAGGAGGCTCGCAGCCAAGTGCAATGCAGAAGGAACAAACACAGCCTGCCTGCCTCTGAAGCAACCAGCTGAAAGCAGCCAGAGCTGCCCGGACGGGCAGCCAGGGACACAGCCCCGACCACTCTTATTTAGCACCCTGCACGCATCCCCGCACGCAGAGCCAGCTCGCAGCACACACAGAAAGTGCAACGATAGTGGATCCTGCTTGCAAAGGGATCTCGTGCCTAGTGGCTACACGTTCACATAAATAGCTGCGTGATTGCACACGAAGAAAGCAGCGTGCTGCAAAAACACACACAAAAACTGCACACAAAGTTGTGAGATGACGGGTCGTGCAGAGATGAATGCAGGTGACTATTTTAGAGACCTCTTTTTTTTAATATTTAATCTGAAAAATCATAGGTCACCTTTGTTTTAAGACCACTTACATTCAAGCACTTACAAAAATTGTGTGTGTATAGTTCAGGAAAAAAAATCAGTTGCAAATGTCTTCTGGGGGGAAGGAGGGGCTTTAAACAAGACCAGATCAAGTTCAGGAACGGAGAAGAGTATCAGGCAAATCCTGCTTCATTATTTTCCCTGTCTTTTCTTGCCAAATTAAGTACATACATGTTTTTTCCTTTTCAATGACATATTTATGATATTAATACTTCTAGTAGGTCAATACCATGTCTTTTTTTTTTTGCCCTACACGTTTACATTTTGATCTGTACGTACCTAGGAAGCCAAGTTTCTTGCACCAGTTGAGTGGAAAAAAAAAAAGCCACTAAGAAGGGAACCACCCTGCCACTTAATGCAACATTTAAGCTAATATTTCATACACAAAGTATGAAAAAGCAAACTCACGTGCCTGCAGTAAGGTTACTCACCATAAAGCAAGCAAAAAGTAAATAACTTTCTTCCTCCCCTCAATCCATTTTCCCCTCCAGAATCCAGATTGGTTCCATTGTCAAAATAAACTTGCTTACATAAAAACAAAGCTGTAACAATTGAGGTTCAAGAAAACCACCAGCCTCCAAAGAGCCCAACAGCTTCACGGCATGTATTCAGTTTGTTTCCAGCTGTTAAATCCCACTAGCAGTAATAAAAATGTATTTTGGTAACTCTGACATCACTTGTTTAACTAAATATGTAATTCCCTGAACAAAGTTTGCCAAAATTCACTAAAATAACCTTAGAAAAAAAGTAGAAGATTAAATAGCTCTGGCAATAATGCAATAATTAAAAAAAACACATTTTAAAAACACTTTTTAATACAGTTAAAGAAATATTAATTTCTCTTATGAAGTGTAGAAATATGATTATTAAGAGCACCTCCAGAAATTCAACGGAATTGGAGCCCCCCCCACAACGTTTACTTGATAGAATGAGATAAGATTTATTTCCGTTGGACTGGCTCTCTCTCTGTCCCAAAACCTTGGGCACAGACTTTTTTGACGCGTTCCAACTAAGAGAATTAGTCTGCAATACAGTTTAGTACCTGTGAAAACACCCAGCAGTTACCTGCTTCTCCCGGGCTCTGCACTGAACAGGCTGTTCAGTATTCCCTCATTTTTCCCTTTATGCTCAGGCCTTGATCCTCACCACGGACAAACTGAGGCACCAGTTTGGAATGAAAGAAGAGGATGCAAGGTAACAAATTCCTCCCATCTCCTCCACATCACACGCCCCCAAGACAGCAACTTACTGTTGTGCAAGTTGCTCAAAGGAAGTAATTCGCTGTGCCAGCTGGCTTCAGTGCCAGCAGGTTTCGTGTCAGCACCCACCGCCACTTCCCCGCCACTCTGCAAAGCAGCACGGCCCAGAGCCTTCAGGTTTCCCAACGAGATCATTTCACCCTATTGCTGCTATTCTGGGGACAGAAGTCAAGCAGGGGAGTGCAAAGCCAGACGTGAAGAGCTCATGACAGACATGGAGCCACCTCCTGTTCTGATGCACAACAATATGACCAGACAGCAACAACTCCGTGTAACTCTGCAGAACTTCAACACCGGATTAATTCAAACGATGCCAACCAGAGAAGAATGATAAAAATAATAATAATTATTTAAAATTGCTAATGTTAGTTTATGAGCTGCATTTGAAAGCTCTTGACGCTGCATTGCATTTGTACTTTCACTGCTATCCTTAAGAAATGTTAATTTTCATACATTGGCAACTCTAAGACATACTGGCTTTCAAGTAAGCAGATTCATTACCAAATTTAGCATAAAACTTTCTCTACTAATCAAAAACACATACTACACAAATGTTCTAGCAATTGCATCACTTTCTTTATGCATCTGTGTATGCGCACACAGAAGTACTCCTACAAATATCGCAGGAAAACTGGCCAAAAAACATTTATCATTTTCTACCCATTTCGGCTCATCTCCCCTGTGCTATTTTTTGGACAGAAACAGGAATTGGATAAGAAAGAAACAAAATTATCATCTGAAAGTGTTTATATTTAATAAAACGAATCTTTAAATATAGTTGCTAAAGGAAAATATAAAATGTGTTCAAATTCTTTCAGTATTCAAAACTAGGTGATGTATTTTAATACGTACTACTCACAGCCAGTGAAGAGAAGTGGTTTGTTCTGAGGCCTCCATCTACACAGTGCCCAGAAACAACAGGACACATCACTGTATTTTGTTCCTGGAAGACAGACAGACTCCCCTGCTTGGTTTCCTGCACTTTTACTGAGTTTTTACTAACTGGTACGGAGTTAACACAAAAAAGGTACTTGAAAGGATGACAAGCTTTCTCACTTACTACAGGAACTTAAAGGTAGCTTATTGCCTTCATGAATTGTTTTCCTAAGTATTGATTTAATGACTTCAGCTTCTGTTAAGTTTCAGAGGCAAATAAACGGATTTCAGCCCTTTAAGTTACCATAACCTAAAAGATAACTAAATAAATCTTACATACTCACACATCTATAACATTACATGCATGTAGACTACTTGATGTTACTGTTTTACATAAAAAGCGGTAATACTTTGTACACTGCTTGTGTACCTTCTGCTGAGAAGAGTATAGAACTTTTCCAGAGAAGCTCAGTATCGTCCCACGCATCACTCTTACATTTTCCTTTGCTAGTGATGCTATTTTAAAGACTTCAAAAGAAAAAACAGTATCCATGCAGACTGAGATGTCTTCACTTAATGAAAAACAAAGAGATGTGAGAGCTAACAAAATGACACATTTAAACATGAGTGCCACAAACCATAAAGGGCACAAACTACACATAGGTGAGCTTGCAAAAAAAAAAGAAAACGCAACCTGTTCTCAGTAATTTTTACATTTATGGCAAGATATTAATCCCTAACATTGAGGGAAAACAAACACAATGTCTCCCCTCCATCAAGTCAATCGCTTAAAGGCTTAAAACAGCTGAACCCACTCGTACAGATGTATGTGACAAGAAGCAAATATGTTCATGAGACAATTCATGTAGCAATAACGAAGGGATGGAGAAAAGAGAATAAACGTCCTCTCCGACCTAATTGCAGTTTGCACTGCCCAAACTAACTTGGGATTCCGCCACACAGATAACGAATGAATGCTAATTTCTTCCAGACTTCCCCAGTCAGCATCACCTGAAAGAAAGAGACTTCATCTAACAGCAGCGGACAGATCTAAGCCTACTTCCCCCTAGTGACACCAGGGCAAACACACCGCAGAGCATCCAAACTGCACTGAAACAAGCCTTATATTCTGCCAAAAAGGGGGAAGATGATTGGCAGACTTTACCAGCCAGAATTTATCAGAGTCAGACATTAGCAGGACTCTTCCTTACTAACCGAGGGGGTGCATCAAATTAGAAGCCATTAGGACACCCTGGTTCCAGTGCCACCAGCGCGTACAAGTTTTGAAAAGGAAACAGGTTCAAAGAATGGACTGATTTTACAGATCCCTCCTTGCAAAAGGAAATACTGACCTCCCTCATGATGATGAATTAAGGCTCCTTTACTTAGCTGTTCTACCCTCCAATTTCATTGAATATAGCCCTTCTGCTTTCTGCCTCTCCAGAAAGCATGAATAAACAAAGGGACATTTATTGATGCTCCAAGAACCGTTCCCTGATGTCAGATCACAGAACAGGAACCTGAATCTATTAAAAATCTGTTTACCAATGAAGAAACAGAAGCCAATTCAGGATTATTCTTGCTTTATACAGGACCAATCACATGACAGAAAGGAACCCTGTCAGTTCGCATTTAATTTCAGTCACAAGTACTTAACAGATTATAGGAAATTAATGTAACGTCTCAAAATTTTGAGAAAGCTTTTAAAAGCAGACTTGCTCCAAAATATGTTCTGTTGCATGCTTTAAAAATTATCCTTTTTCTAAGACTGGAACTTTATTCAAAGGCTGAGCCTTCTGAATGAAGTTTTACTACACCAAATTACTAGCACTAAAATGTGCCACCTTTAAGAGGACTCCTGGTCAAAGCTCCTCTTCCAGGAAGAAAAGCTGGTGTGGGGGCATATCTAGGACTTACCTCGATGCCCAGCAGACAGTAAACTCTGAGGGCCAACAGCACCCAGACAAATTTGAGGCTGGTGTCAAATTCTCTATTACACTTCAGGATATTACCCAACAAAAGCCAGGGTAAGACAGAGAAAGAACGCCTATTTTAAAAGGTACCTTCCCACTCCTTTCCTCGACCGTGATGTGAATCTCAGCAACAGACTATACCTACACGTTAACCTGTTCTTTTAGGAAGAATGGCATCTTCTTCGGCTTGCCTTTGTCCACAAATAAGGCATTTTCCAATATATTTGTATGATGTGTCCAGACACACCACACACACCAAGAAGTAAACAAGCAGAAGCTACTTACCAGCGGCCAGAGTTTGAGTGGCAATTCTTATGCTCACTTTAAACTCTGGGAGACTTCTCCCCAGCACTCCCCCCAGATTACCCCACTGTTATCTTCAGGCAGATACAGGCTTGCTCACCAACGGCGATGCCGCCCTGCCGCGTGCAGCACGGGTTTCCCAATGGCACAGTGCTTGGTGAAGGCCCCAGAAGTGTTCCAGGTAGCTGCCCGTGGATGTCACGGACGGGGCCGTTTTTTAAAAAAGGCCACCAACACAACTTGAACCCTCAGACTCGCTCAGATTCCTTGGACTTCTCTCTGCCTTGGCAGCTTCACAGAAGCTATCATCCAGTTCAAGAGTGCTTGCGCACGGTTAACCGTGCTTGGACCACTCAGCAGCAGAGAGCTGTCTTGGAGAGTGAGGCTCAGTCCCATGAATATAAGATAGAGCAATGCCAGGATGACAAGTGGGCTATCTCCATTACATGCCTTATGACACTGCATACAGCAGAACTGAGAAGAGTCAAGAAATTTTCCCTGGAGTGATATGGAAGACCTGCCCATAAACAAAATTTAATAGAGATAATGGAGATAGTGGAGATGAGAAGCACATAGGCTTACGAAGTCAGCTGCACTCCAGAAGAGCATCAGGAAGAAAACCACATCTATGTGATGAGTACATCTAGCAGGCTTTCTTGCTCCTCCCAAGAACCTCCCGTCATTGGGAAAATATGCTCCTCTCCAATACGAGCATTACGCAGCATCCAAACTACACAGAACACCTTATACAGCAGCAGCTTCTGCAGGAAAAGAGATCTGGAGATCCTTAATGGCACGTCCCAGCATATTCCTGGAAGTGAAGTGTCTTGGCAGAGAAAAACAGGTATTCGTAGGAAGACAACATTCAACAGCGTTTCTGTTAAAAGCAAGATCAAAGGGAATGCACAAAACTACCTCAACTCCAAGAAATCAGGAGACAGCCTAGGATTCATGCTGTCCTAGGAGAAAAGTGGCAGAAGCACCTTCGTGAGCTGAAGAGATCAAGGTCAGGAATTCCTACAGCAGACGCTAACATCATCTGACCATATAACCAGCACGCAATCTGACAGCCTGGTTTACTCAACCCTGTAGACAGGTAGACTGAAGGCAGGTGGTTTTGGAACCTACTGAACCATAGCCAATAATCAAGTGCTTTCTGATGCAAAAAAGGGGCTGCTGCACCACCTTTCTGATAAATGTTACTCACCACCCCTGAACGACAGGGATGGGAGATGGCCTGACAAGTTTGACTTGCAGTTTGAGCTCTAATATGTAGCTGCAGAAGTTCTTCTGGTGACTAAAGATCTGGTCCTACAGGCCTTCCAAACAGGTGCTGCATTTCAGCACAGAAGCATGCAGTACCTTAATAAGCAAAGAAGCTGAAACTGCAGGCTGCAACGCATGCTTTGAGAACCCCCACACAACTACTGCCTTTAGGCACAGGGTTAAAAGATGACATGCTCTTTTTGATATTCCACTCATCGGTCAGGTATCTAGGTAAAAAAATTATATTCCATCTCCCATATAGCCTTAAGCTCTGGAGAGGAACCTAAAGGAAAACAGAGAGGTCTCAGAGGTCCTTGAAGTCAACAGCCCGATGTCTGATCTTTTGTGCAAGTGCCTTGTTCCAATATAAAGTCTTTTCCTTTCATTCAAGGTAGTTGATATCGACTGTATGAAAAATAATCCTTCCCTTTTTCACGCTGTGCTATTGCTTCATTAGGGTCATGATAACACTTATCATCACCCAGAGAAAAACATACTCATTTTCTTCAAATAAAATGGAAGCAGGTATTTACTACTACGTTACAGAACCGCTGGTTAGAAAATGAAACATTTATGGGGCAGGTCAAGATTGCAATAATTAAGGAAAAAAGTTAGAAATAAGTATCTTCATTGTTACTCTGTTTCCCCCAGCCCACTTTTAGTTGGTCAAATGCATCACCCTAAGCTGTTACAAGTATTTAATGCCTAGATACTATACATCTTTTCTCTTCCTGAGAACCAGAAACTACACCAACCTGCCTGCTGGGATTTGTTAGCAAGATGTCTAGTCAAAAAAAAAAAAGCGTCAAATTCTTCTAGCCCATTTGCAGTTCCTTATCACTGAAATGCTGGAAGTCAATTACATTTTCCCACTCCAGTTCTAAGGTAGGAACTTCCTTCTCAGACTGAAGGCCAGAGGCTTTCCAAATACGTAGCCAGGATCCAAGATACAGAAACATAAAAGGAATTGAAGAAACCAGCTCCTCTGGTATCTGCAAAGTTTTCCAGAACCTCTTTCATGGGTCAGCAGGTCCAACTAATACTTACAGTGCTACTAAGATGAAGTCGGCTGAAACAAAGGCCAAACTGAAAAAAAAATACTACAAGAACTCCTACAGTGAGTCATTCAAGCAGCGTAGCCTCCAAGTTACGTTATTTTAAACTTAAATCCACATATCCGCTGAGCTGAAGCCAATCCCTTTAAACAAACAAAAGGACCAGAAACTGGCAACCCAGGTATCATTTACTTGTTTTTTGCATTTTGGAGACATAAGGACTAACACATGCTTGATTATCACAAGCTCTAAAAACACTGTTAAAACATAGCTACAGAAACACCAAAGCAACTTAAGCAGTGAGTCATAACTCTGCTGGGTTTGGAAAAAAGTCTGATCTGATTATTTTTTGCACATATCATTCCACTAGAAGACATGATGTTAGACTTTCAGTTAGCTACGTAACAGCGCTTTTTCCCTGCTGTCCTTCTACAACTTCCTCCTTTACAAACATGCTCTGTATAGAAACAAACAGCACCAATAACTAATTAACAAAATCAGAAAAAGCAATACCTAAATAAACAAAGAGCTATTCCTTGCTGTTCGTGAGCAGATTTTTCCTGTCACGACGAATGCAGCTATCACTTAAGGAAAGAGATGAACTAGTGACCTAGCTAGGACCAGAGCCACAGGCACAAACAGAAACGGGGGAAGTTCCATCTGAACACATGCAGAACTCCTTCACTGTGAGGGTGACAGAGCATGGAACAGGTTGCCCAGGGAGGTTGTGGAGTCTCTTTCTCCGCAGGTATTCAAAACCCACCTGGATGCATGCAACCTGTTCTGGGTGTCCCTGCAGGGAGCTGGACCAGATGGCCCCTTCCAACCTCAGCCACTCAGTGACTGAAATAAGAATATCTAATAACACCTACCCACAGATATGTTGCCTAGGATTATTTGCTGCCAAAAGCAGATTTCTGATCCCCAGCTGCCTCAGACATGAAAAGCAGAGACTGGACACTGCTGTCTCCATAACACCTTTGCACAATACTGTGCCTAACCGATAATCAAACACAGCGAAGATTCCCCTTCTGTCGCTACAGGCGATACAGCAAATCGTCCACTGAATTTGTGGAACCGTGCTACGTTTGTGGCCTCCTAAGCTCTGCAGCCCAGACGTGCAGAAAACACTCTTGCAGGGCAGGACTTCACACAAGGCAGCAAGTCTCCTGCCGGCGCGAAAGCGGAGTTGACACAAGGTTTGTGACCCGCACCTTCCTACAAAGGCCTTGCTACAGGCAGCACTGTCAGAGGAGGCGCACACAACAACCGCTCGGCAATTCCTCGTCCAGAAACTCGCTGGACGCCAGCCGGGGCAGCACGCCCCTAACCGTACGGCCCAGCAGGTCCCATCCAGGTGCCGGCTGCCGTGCGCAGGGCCCCTCACACCCGCCTCAGCGCCCCCCGCAGCCCGCCCCCCCCGGTTCCCTCACACACACACACCCGGCCCCAGGCACGGCCGGGCTCTGCTCGGGCCTCACGCGCGGGGCTCCCGCTGGGCCCGGGCAGCAGCAGCAGGAGGCGGAGGCGGAGGAGGCCCGGCCGGACCCGTGCGGCCCCCGGAGCGCGGCCGCCCCGCTACTTACGCTGTCCCCCGCCTCCCGCCGCCGCCGCCGGTACCCCGTGGCCCCGCGGCCGCCCTCCGCCCGCCGCCTCCGCCGCTCTGCTCGGCGAACAAGACAATATGGCGCCCGCCGCCGCTCACCCGGAAGCAGAGCGCGTCACAGCGCTGACCCGCGCCGGCGCCGCCGGCCTCCATCTTTACTGAGGGCCGCGCGTCCCGCCGCTGCATACACACACGCACAGACACAGACACACCCCCCTGGGCGCCGCCATCTTTACTGAGGGCAGCCCGCCCCCGTTTCGCGTCCTGGGGGGCTGCCCCCATGGGAGGGGGGCCCTTGGGTGGCCCCTGGTAGCGCTTGGGGCTCGGCCCCCGTGTCCACAGAACCATTAGGGTTGGAAAAGACCTCCCAGATCATCTGGTCCAACCATCCCCCTACCCCCAATGTCACCCACTAAGCCACGCTGGGTCTCCCCCCACGGAATTTGGGGTTGCTTCACGTTCAGTGGACAGAGATTTTCACTAGCTAATGCCATCCTTACCTCGTTTCCTTCTCTTGGCTTCGTCTGATATGAATGTACAAAACAGCCATTATGTCTTCGATCCTTGGGTAAACCAACCCTAAGACCAACGTGGACTAACAGAATAAATTAGCTTCTCTAACTATAGGAAACTGAAAGTTGCAGGGAACTTGTGCTTTACTTCATGTAATGATTTCATTGAAAGACTTGTCGCTGCCATCTATGCTGCGTTACTGTTAACTGCAGTGTTTTAGATGTCTCCCCTTCTGCGCTGCAAGAAATGGCTGCATCAAGAACGCTTTCCACAAACAGCGGTGTTACGGAAGCATTAAGCACCAGGGATGAGCAACCAGATGCACAACTGGAACCTGGAGTGGCATTTTGTGGGTGGGCAAGCTTTAAACTACTGCTTAAACTGTGGGTGTGTGGGGACCTGCACTCCCGGTCCAGGTCTTACTGACCACAGAGTCACAAAACTCTCTTCTTGTTAGCAGAACTCTGTCCCTGACCTGTGTGCCACAGGTGGCAAAGCAAAGGGGAAACGTGCAGTTTACGTATTCGAGGATATGGATTTGTATCTGGGTACTTCATCCACGTGCTGTGAAGTTGTCACACAAGATTACAGGAAAAAAATATTCTTTCTTTAGCCAGGGAAAAAAAAAAGGAAGCTTTGTGAGCTCAATTGTACAACATGCGTCCTGTACTTTGTATAGTTTTCCAAATGGCTAGTTGGTTTATATATATATGTTTGACAAATAATATATATCACAGATGTGAAAGACAAAATGGATAGAAGACAAATGGCAACTTTATTCTGAGAAATTTGTGAAAGCGCCAAAGATAGAGACTGATGAGACTTCTATTTTATTAAATAGACTCTGCATTTAAGGCCCTGTTTACTTAGTAATATTTGGAATTAGAAATATACAAAGTGTACAGAATTTCAGTACTGTGGTAAAATTTTAAAAATATTGTTATTTAAATACCTGCAGAATAAAGAGACTATGAGTTCAAAGAAGTGAAATGAGTAAATGAGTGAAAGCAAGGTGAAACCTTAACATACTGCTTCTGAGTATTTCAGACTGAACAGGGTGTTTTGTTTGTTTGTTTGATTACTTAGATTCTCTTTTGTATTAAATGCAAGCAGATGTGAACATAGCAGGGCTTATCCACATGCAGGAATGATAGCAGGATCAAAACGTAACTTTGTAAAATGGCTAAATAGGGAATTGTTGCCATTGATGTGGTGTCATTATAGAGTTCACTGTAACAAGCCCCAGTTTACATAGCACAAAAGCAAAAATTTAACCTAGCAAAGCAATGAGATTAAGTGTTAAGAAGCCATAAACCAACTCAAAAGGAATGCTGTTTTGTTCTCTTAAAAGCAGTACTGCATCTTTATATTTTGTACTAAAAAAAACACACTGGAAGCTACAATAGATATAAGAAACATTCTTGATGCTGTAAAAAAATACTGTCTTTGTATGAGTATCGATGAAGACAGAACTAACTATAACTTTAAATAGACAGAATGTATACCAGGTAGTTTTAAAGTAGTTACCAAGAATTACAATTGTTTTATGGCAAAAACTTAATTCACCTAGACATTTTATGTAATATTGTGCAAAGGAAGTGTTTTGACTTGCATTAACAGACTTCTATCTGCACATCTATATTTTATAATCTCAGATTACAGAAAAAAATATTTTTGAATTATCTTGAATAATCACTTTCCCACTGTTTCTGCAGTTTATTTACCAGAGGGAGAGGTACAAACAGCTAAAACAACTGGCAAGTGACACCCAAAGACACAGTAGATACAGAAGCAAAAATAATCCACTGTAAAGTAATTAGACTAAGAAGTTTTTGTACACTTACATGTGTACAGGTCTCAGAAAAAAAAAAAGTTTCCAGCTAATGAAAACTGAGAAATATCAAAGTTTTGCCTAATCAGGGCTAGTAAATCTGTTTTGTGAAGTATGCTGCCATTTACTTTTTAATTAAAATGAGATTTGCTAATTTTTGCTAACCTGAAGGCTGTGTTTGAATGTTTTCTTTGTCTGCATTTTATTGCATCTTAAACCATCTCCTAAGAAATTACTAATTACCAAATCTTAGTTTGTTACTAGTAAGTTCAAATGAGAATTTTAAAACAGGTTACTTTGAGAATGTAGGTGCATTAATTGCATGTCCCTTTATGATTCAGTTCTTGTTAGTATAAAAAAGAAATCAAAAGAGAAGCAAATGGTGAAGTTAAGACATCTTGGCCTTTTAATGAATTTATAAGCCACTCTCACCTGCTACCACTTGAAATCCACAAGCAAGAGCATTTCGTTGATGCACACAGAAAGGTGCAGATGGGAATAGGGGAGGAAGGCTTGGCAGACTACAAGGATTTCATTTTCTAAACAAAGAATTACAGTGCACATATCTTGGGCACAGAAGTTTAGGGTTTTTTTTGTTTTTCCTTCACCACTAAGCACACTCTTAGGAGAACATGCTTATACAAACATGTCTGTAGGTGTATTGGCATAGATAGCCTAGTATAATTCTTTTCCCCAACACTTTTCACCATCTTTAGCCAAATATAGCATAAATGGTATATAGATTCAAACATAACAAAGCTTTCTGAGGAGAAAGACTGTATAATCGGGACTAACTTCTTAGCTGGCAGAGCCATACTTATTGATGCCTCAGATCTGGGGAAACTATTTTAGAGACTTTGGTTGCTCCATATGCAAATCAAATACTTCTCATAAATTAGAAGGGAGGGATGGGCAATTATTTGCCCATCTTACTTACAGAGGCATGGGCAATTATTTGCTTTCTTCCTCACTGGTTTAAAGGCACCGTTGTATGACCAGTCAGCAGAGAGCTGCTGGGGAGTCAGTTTTACAGATAGCTGTATTGCCACCTGTAGACAGAGCCCGCAGAGTAGTTTGGAGAAGCAAGGTCATGTGAAAAGTAACTCTTCCAGCAGGTTTTGCTAGTTCGAGGAACCAAGGCGATGGGAGTGGGAAACCATGTTTTATGGTTAAGAAATGTTAAAAGAACAGGCGTTGGCACAGAAGTTTATGGAGACCCCAAACATAAAGAACAAGTGAAGTTGATGAAGACTGGTGCTGAGAGAAGGGTGGGACTAAGAGAAAGAAGTCTCCAAGCTTTTCCAAATGAGGAAACGGGCTACTGCTGCAGTTTCTGAAACAAAGGTACGGGATAGCTCTATGAAGAGCAGATGCTGTAGACCTGAAAAAATTTCTGGCCTGGTAACAGATTTCAAGGAAGGAGCCCTTCAGTTAAATTCTGAAAACCCATTACTTTTCAATAGCGTGCACACATCTCGGGGTCGCAGCCAAGTTCTTTGGCCTTGGAAATAGGCTCTAGAATTATGTTTAACAATTACAGGATGTCAACCTCCATTTTCCAGGAATGCTCTGAACTTATGCAATTCCTGAGAAAGAACTGTAACAGGTCTTCAGTATGCATATTATTTGCAGCTACTTGATTTGACGCCAAATTCTGGCACAAAAAAAAATAAAATAAAATAAAAATAAAAATATCTGTGGTCATGAAGGACACCCTAAGTATGAGTTGTATTAAAATTTGTGGATAGCATTCCGTTTAGCCTTGAACTCTTCATTCTAAAACCAAATGACTTATTTTTACAGAATGTTTTCTCCTATAATATTCTTGTATCTGTTCCTGACCCTGAACTAACTGGAGTTGCTGCCAAAACTGCTTTTTATGTCAAGTGAGAAAGGCTCATCCAGGAGCAAGAATGATAAACTTGGATAAAGGTGTTGGTTTCTTTTCATGCCTTTTTCCCCTCCATGTTGTTAATGAGGAAATCATCCTGCCAGGATCTCTCATGACATCCTAATCACTACGCGCACTTTGGAAAACTTCAGCAGTCCAAACAGCACATGAACCATGGTTAAAGGGAAGCGAAGACCACCTCAAAGAGAGTTCCTTGAAAATTGCATTAAAAAAACAAAATACAGAAATAAAATTTTATTCTGCTTCACTCTGAGTTCTGCACTCTAGGGAGTTATTTCTAGGCTAAAAAGTAAGAGATTAATATAGATACTTATGTAAGTTCAGTAGTTATACATTTTCAGAAGTCAGTAAAACCAGGAACTTCAGGGCCTCATCTAGTCAATCTGTCTGCCTTAAGCTGGGTCAAATATACTCCATCTGTGGTCTCTAAGTAAGACTGAGTCACAGAAATTAAATTTACTCTCTAATTGCCGTGATTCTTGCTCAGAACTGTTTTTGAGTTTTGGTCAACTATATGCAAAGAGGGGGAAGGCGGATGGAGGAAGGGTACAAGAAGACACAGAGGTAGAAGAATTAACATTTTAACTAACTCCAGTCTAAACATGGTGTTTTTTTTTTCTGTTTTAGTGTAGACTCAAGACTAGGATGTGTTTAGTTGTGTTTAGTTACAATACAGATAGCTAAAGCTGTCTGCTTAGTTTTTCTGAGTTTTGCCACTTTTGGGTAAACTGATACAATTTCAATTAGTAAAGGAAAAAACTGACTGCATTGGCCAAGACATATAGCCTATTTTTGACCTAGCCAGAGGAGTTTTTCCATTCAAAAATAAAATTCTTTGTGACCAGAAGCTCACTCTACCTGTTCTGACAGTCAGTTCTATGTCCGAACAGCCCTTAGTGCCTGCACAAGTATGTGCAAGTTGTGTGACTATCAAATACACCTCAGCAGTTGGATTGAGCAAAGGCAACAATGCAGGCTCTGTTATCTTCTTGGGCGAAAAGGTGAACGCAGGTGGGATGTAGCTCTGAAATAGAACTAGAGAATAGAGAATATGTGCACGTAGAAATGATAACCTATGGTAGAGGTGGTAAAAAGAATAGCAAGCTTTTTCACAACGCAACTTTTCTATAAATGAAAATAGTAAGCAGAAATAAACACAGTTTTTTTCTCTACCAGAGCAAGCTAGACCAGATGTAATTGTTACAGAAGCAGTTTGTATTTAAGTAACTGCCTATTGAATAAATACATAATCACATAGCTTCAAAATCATCATCAGATTTCGACCTTAAAATGTATCTATTACTATCAGGGATGGAAATGGGCAATTACCAAGAGAAGTAAACATTACAAATGGGGCAGTCAAAATGTGAACAGGAGTCAGACTATGGGAGCACGTTCTGCCAGTAGCAGACATGCTGTCCTCCACTGAGGGCAAAGGGAAGTCCAGACACGCATCAGAAGGCAAAAGTCATTATTTACTGTCCAACTCACACACACAGTGCAAAAATAATTTATAGTTTATTACTCCTGTGAGAAAAGTATTCAGGAACAGATAAATTCATGTTTGGAACCAAAAGTAACAGAATTACCCAGTTACACTTAAATTCCATATATATTCATACACGAGCTTGTTATATGCTGTACATGTGTCATAATTATGAATTTGAAAATTTACTAAATACAGAAGTATTTGCAATTCTCTTTCCTATCCTAGTAGGCAAAATGACAGTATATATTGATGGATTTATGGTGTGCATATATATATATACGTATTTATCTCTGAGGATATATACATGTACACCACAGTATATATTTACATCAAAACAGGAGCACATGGCTATACCAGTGCCTGTTGGAGACAGCTGAACGGGTATTGAGTATCTGAGGGTTCTCTGTCACATTTTCCCAGTCAGTTCCCAACAATACACTGGGAAAGTGTGCTGCAGCATTACCCAAAGACATTTGTGGTTACTCTGTTCTGGAAACACTGCTTTCCAATTACTACATCTGCGAGCTACATGCTTTGACATGTACTTGTTTGCAGAAAGCCTAACAGCAGACATCCAACCCAGCGATGGGAAGGATCTGGACTAAATCACAAAGAAGTTGAAATACTTTATATTGTTACTGTACAGCAGCAAATCCAGGCACTTAATACTATCAGCATTTTTATTCTCACCTGTTCTAGAACTACGGGTGAAAGCTTATCTTCATTAAAATCAAAAACCAAGCTTTCCACTGACCTCACTAGGACAGGACATTATCTTACATTCTAACTGTACTGTATTTTAATGAATCCAGGAATTTAAAATGTATGGCAAAGTGCATATTTCAAAGGATTCAGATATTCAGATATTTATAATAGCTTGACTGAACTTCAGAGTCAACATATGATAAATTCTCTGCAAGATAAAGGCACAATATTTACAGGTACTCTTACCACTGCAGCTTTAAATAAGATAAACCAAATAACCACAACCATTTTTTTTTTTCTAATTTAAACTGTTGAGAATTATAGTAACAATCTTTCATAGAAAAGCAGATATGCTTGTGCATTTAATACTCTTGATTCCGGAACCATCTGAACATGGGCATCACTAACATACACCCACTGTCCTGATGATGCGCCCACAGCTTCTTTTAAACCTGAAATGCAACAGCAAAAGCAGTCATGTTTCTTGTCTTTCACATCATCATTGAACAAATAAAAGGACGATTCAAAACACAAAAAAATTACTTCTAACCTACAAGAATAACTCATGACTTAGATGCAGTCCAGTATTTATAGTTTGAAATGTACAAGTCCAAGAACACCATAAGATTAATTGGTGGAAGACAGGGCTTATAAATGTACACTGCCGTCACCTTTTTGATATTTATTCACAAAGCCTAAGACACTGAAGTACAGCTTACCAAATTCTAACAGGAAGACACACAACCAGTTCTGACAGAAAAAAAATCACATTTCGAAAGCTGGCCAGTGTGACATTATGAACACTGAAAGGATCTAATCAGTTCTAGTAATTACTGCATGGGAAGCCTAGGACTGAGGGAGACTCGTTTCGAAAACAATATAAAATATTTGTCCTTCTGGGAGATGAGCTTCAAATGCAAAATGCTACCACAGGATAGACAAGTATCTGCTTGACTCTTGCTCCTCCAGGAAGCTGAATAGCAAATACATTTACTTTGCTCTGACAACTCAACATTGCCTCCAACAAATCATTCATCAACAGGTTCTATTCTAGAACCTTATTTCATTCTACGTGACCAAAACATATTAAAAAGAACTGTAATGCAAAATACCAAGAGAACCCCTACAAAAAAACGCCTATCCTCCATGGAAAGGTTTCTTGCTGTTCACATTAAATCAGTGTATTCCAGATTTTTAAGCATTAAAAAAAATCAAATCCTAACAAATATAAGATAGGTAAGATATCAAAAATATAGAAAATCTAATTTAAATTGTTCTGGATTCAGCTTTTGTGCTAGAACATTTTCAAACACCAAATCTGCAAATAATGACATATTAGAGGGCAGTGCCATTCATCTGAACGTATTATTTTGACTAGGAAAAAGAGGAGCACTTTCTATCAATTCTCTGCTTAATAACTGAACTAAAATTCCATTGTTTACTCAGCCATGTGTGGTTTTAATACAGAAGCAGGTCATACACTGTGTGTAACCAAAAAAGAAGAACTGACATGAGGGGCCCTAAAAATAATATCATATTCTGAGCTAAAACAATTCTATATCCCTGTAACAAAAAGAAGCTGTAGCCAGTGGTTGCTTAGGCTTTACTCACACACAGTGGAGGTTGTCTTGTACGTACCTAGAACATTCTTAGTGGTAGAAATATGCTCTAGTAATTTCTTGGAGGGTGTCCTGACTTTCACATATGCAGCATAATGACCACCTCTCATTGACCCACTGTGCTCCACTATTCCATAAAGACTATATAGCACTCGTGCACCATCTGTAACGTTCTGTACTCCCAGAAACACAGAAAATAAAGATTAATTATTTCACCAAGAATTTTACAGATATCTTAATTAGTTTTCAACAGTATGAGTATTACTTTGAAAGAAGCAGAGAGATATCTACAGCATTTCCAGTGGTGAAACACATCTTAGACTTAAGAGTCTATTAATTGAATACAGTTACCATGGAAGCAGCATGGTAGCAGTCCTTAATGCAGTTAGATACACTAAAACCATCAGGGCAGCATAGCTTAACTACTACTAGGTAACATCAGTGCTATTCATTGATACGAATGGAATTTCAGTCAGCTAAGAGCCTGATTTCAGCGCACTACTAAAAAGCATTCAGTCTAAAATTTCTCTGGGAAAGGAAGGAATAATCATCATCATCATCATCAATCCAATTTAACTTGCATTCAGGACAATAACTGTGGAAGTACAACAAAAATACAGATTTGAAATGCGTACCTTACAAGAAGCAGAACAAAACGGTGCTAAATCCAAAATCAGCGGGAAATCTACATGCCTATTCACTTTCCTTAGACTCAAACCAGCCTTAAAAAATAAGAAAGAAAAGAAAGACTGTAAGATAAATACTTTTATGAGGAAGCTTTTTAAAGCTGATGTGTATTACTGTACTATTAAAATAAACCAAAACCAAGAATAAGATTGTAACTTACTGAAACTTTTTGCTATGCTTTGAATACAGTGCATGCTACCATAAGCACGGCAGACACCTAAGAGGCTTCTCTGGATACATCTGAATGGCTAAATGCATTCTGAAGGTATCAGAGATTCAAAAAACCACAAGCAAGTTTCCCAACAGAAATAAACAGTGGTTCTACCACTCCTTCACATAAAAAGGGAACATTAAGTATGCACAATGACACTTAAATAGTTGCTCAGCCACCACTGTGGCAGAAGAATATACAAGAGGTTTTGGGCCTTTTACCTGGTGGAATCTTTTCAGATGCAGAATAAGAATAGCAGGAACTGAAGAAATCAGCAGCTGTTTCCGAGCATTTGTGTAGACACCTTCCATTTTCCTTTCTGTATTTATGAATATTAAAACAATAATTTGTAAAGTGAGGGCAGGCACACAATTTACATATTTTTCAAATTTCTGACTGAATAGATCTGTGTTGCAATGGCTTTGCACATGTATATATTTTCCAAACGAAGTTTTGTGGAGTAGCCAAAAAATATTTTCTCATTCTTCTTGCTTTCAAGAAACATCACATACCAAATCTGACCATTATTTTAACCCATTCAATGCAAACCTGACCAAAAGCTGCAAGTAACTGCTAGGTCAGAGTGCGCACTGAGATACAGTGTCTGCTACCATAATGCCCAACTTCCCTGGTAAAAGCATTTCACCTGAAATAAACAGATAGATGATCACTGGAACAGGAAATGCAAAGTACAGGTCTCTTCAACTAAGCCAGTGTCCTAGCCACTAAGCTAGAGATTAATCTTCCATTCTTCATGGCAAGCACATGCTTTGTGCTCATCTCTGAGAAAGTCTGAAGGGAGGGTATCCATTTCAGGACATCCCACAACCTGCTCGCTTGAGCATGCACGATAGGGAACCTGCCTGTGGTGCAGGGTGAACTGAATGGGGGACTCTTCCCAAAAGTAGCTCCATGGTTAGCCATAGAGTAAACAGAGAACATGTCACCAGCATAATTTTTTCCCCGAAAAAAAACAATTAATTGGCTTGTTTTACACATGCCCAAGGCAAACTATTTCAATTGAGGTAGAATGTAGTGTTTCAGGTACAAGTAGGTGACTTCTTAAGACTTTTGTTTTAGGAGGAAAAAATTAATGATTGTAAACTGAATTTAATTTCCATTTTTTCACTGTGCCCATTGAACCAAAATATTAATTACACAGTCCTGTTAGTCCAATGTCTGATAAATGATCATTACTTTTTCTTTGATTTAGATTTTTTCTGAATTTAATCATGTATAATAATCCCTTCTTCTTCATTAGAAGTGTCTTTTTTTTGCCCCTCACCTACTTAATTACATGACTTCCCTGAGTACTTACGTTGCTAGAGCTGAATATTACGGCATTTATTTCAAAGCTTCCAGGATTGTAAAGCACACAGAAACAGCAGAAAAGATTAATATCAAATGAGAAGCCTACTCAGTTTATGGTAATCTTTAAATGACTTATCTTGGATAGAAATAAACAAAAGATGCAAAATAAATTCTAAATTACATCTACTATTATGTTTTAATATGTGCAGGATGAAATTTTAAGTTGTTACAAGCAATTTCTGCCTGGGGAGACTGTTTTCTGTTCAGCCACAAGGGGGAAGCCCATGCTGGAGCAATGAAACATCAGTGGTTGCACAGGTTTTGAGAGGAAATCTTGTACGTACCCGTATTTGGATACTAGCAAATTACCTGTGGAGTTAGTTTTCTTCTGATACTTCTGTTTCCTTTCTGTACAGCTCTCACATAAAAGCTTGTTGTTCCCCATTAGCAGCTCTACAGAGGTAAATTGGTAAAGGCAGGACTGAACAGAACATTCCTTCGAGCTAGTTATATAGGTCTGGGAAAGCGTCTGAAAAGCATTTTGAGGGTTCTGGGATAGTGAAGACTTGTCTACAGAGAACATGGGATTATTCAATAAACCTGAATCACCACGGCTTGATTTTTCATCTTCATTTATAGTATCACAGAAGCTGAGTTTGGATATGGCACTGGAAATCACCTCATCGTTACTGTCACTTGGTTTGGTGTGTGGCATTTTAACGTTGATGTGGTTGACATGCAAAGCAGAGATGTTGCTGGATGAGCTAAACGCTGATTGCTTAGAAGCACTTTCACTTTCAGAGGCTTCACTGTCTGCATCAAAGCTGCTTTCCGAGCGGCTGGCTTCCTTCTCACTGCCCTCAGTCTGACTCCCGTTCACAGCAGATTCAGCAGTTGGGTCTTTGGGGTATAGCACGCCAGAGCTACCTTCCAGCTCACGTGTTTTGTTTTTTTCCTCCATGATAATAGGACTTCGTTCTTCTTCATTAGAGGAAGCTTTTCTGGCAAGCCTTCTCTCCTGGTTCAACTGATTCTGTAAATGATGGCATTATTATTTTAGTAACACAGGGGAGAAACAGAAAACAGAGCTGTGATCTAACATAACTATTGAAACACAACAAATTCAAAGCAATTTAAACCTAATGTTTTATCTTCTCCATCTTTCACATGCTTAAGCTACTTGATCTCCTTAAGATCTGGTTAACTAATACAGGATTGGAAACCTACACACCCGTCAGCTAAGAGCATTATACTTACTGTGGGATCAATACTTCCTCCAACTAATTGCATTCACTTTGTGACAGCTGTGGATGGCACATTTGAAATGGTATCATTTGATCTAACTTAAGCGTCTCAAAGGTTCTCAAGTTTAAGCTAACCTTCCATGAGAGGCCTTAGCTGACAAGCACCTTCTTCTCCCTTTGTAGGCACTAATCTTAGAACTAAATAAACCATCCCTAGCAGTACGGTTTGTTAATTTGTATATTTTACTGTGTCTGAAGTGTTTATTTTTATCATGACAGATAGCAAGAAGAAAAAGTGTTGCTGCCAGAGAAAACTACTACTATATATTAAAAAAAAATTACTTAAAGCTGCCATAACTTTGAATTATTTACAAGTATCCATGATTCTTTTCTTTCTTTGGCTTCTTTCCAAAAGAAATGAGCAGTTTTCCTTCCTCATTGCTGTTTCCTTAATCCGAGTTTGATCAAAATTCCAATGATGCCAGTGGGAGTTTCCATTAACCTCAACAATTAAAGTTTTATGTCTTTTCTCCTATGACAGTTGATCTCTGCACCTCCTTCTTTCCATCTTTTCATTTGTTTCCAAAACATTTATTTTACATACTTCTGTCTCATTCTCTTTTTCTATCACACTCTCATCTCATATGTTTATTGTTATTTTTTCTTCACATTTATTGTGTTAGGACCTGATTCAGAAGAGTGTTTACAGTCCCCAACAGAGCACACACCCTTCAAGTAGGACTCACTCTGATACTAGGCACATGAATTTAAATCTTACTGGCACTAAGAAAATACCTGTAAAGGAAAAAAAAAAATGTGGGGAGCAGACAAAGACAAACACAACACAACTGACACACATCATTGCCTACACAGAACAAACTACAGAAAGTAACTTTCATGGGTTACTTCCATAACACAGAAACTAAGTGGACAGAAATACCTTCTGCACACTTGGTCATGTGCCTAAGTAGCAGCAAGCATATAATTATAGACATGACTTTATGTTTAGGACTTCCTACTATCTTTAGAATCATGGAATGGGTTGGAAGAGACCTTTAAACACCATCTAGTTCCAAACTCCTGCCATGGGCAGGGACACCTCCCACCAGACCAGGTTGCCCAAAGCCCCATCCAGCCTGGCCTTGAGCACCTCCAGGATGGGGCATCCACAGCTTCTCTGGGCAGCCTGTGCCAGTGCCTCACCCCCCTCTGAGTGAAGAATTTCCTCCTTAGTCTTTATCTACCCGCTTTCAGTTGAAAACCTTCGCAAGGTAGATTCTCATTTAGTAGAGAGGACTTCTGGACTGTCTTTGTTACACATAGAGGTAAATCTTGGAAGTTTCAGATCCCACTCCAGGTCACAAGGACCAAGACATTCGGCACTACAGTTACGTGCCTATCTTTCAGACATGTAAGACCTTCGTCCAGACTATTCCTTAAATATACACCAAGGCTCAGTTCTTGAAGAAACTTCAGCTCTTACTCAGTTTTAAGCTTTAAGGAAGAACTTAAGTCCAAATGAAGTCAATGTAAAAGGCAAATAATATTCCTCAATGTTTTCCTAAACAGGGCTTAAAGTTACAATAAACATTCTCCTTCATAATTGAAGTCCTCAAGCTAAAAGCAAGAGGACAATTTAGCAAAAAAAGAATAAAATCCAATTAAAAATAATTAAAAACCCCAAACACATATCAACTAGGACGATTTCTCGTTTCAGTTATGTTTTCTTTCTTTATAGATGGAGAAGAGGGAGAGGAACTCGTGTGAAGTTACTGCTACTGTTTGGGGGTATTACGCAAACAGCAGTCAAAGAATTCTTAAAATTGTGAAGGTCCCCATTTTAGGCAGAAAGCATAACAACCTCTGTTCAGATACTCTGTTACCTGTAAAACCACTTACTGGACTACCCCACTTTCTGTAGCAAACTTATAAATTGATTAACAGAAGTCACAGAATACCAACATGTGCTAACTGAATTCAACAACTGCTTGTTTTGGATTTGAAGTTCTACTGCAGAACCAACAGACATCTTACACTAAAAATAATTAAAAAGAAGAATAAATTAAAAAAAAAAAAAAAGTCCAAAAAGATGGAGGAGGAGCACAGAATCACAAAGCCTCACCAGTTAGACAGACTTACCTTACAGATCACTTTACCTGTTCTTACTGAAAGCAAAGCTGTTGCCTCCTTTATATTATTGTCTAGACTAGTTTATTGAATCCACACCATATTTTCTTTCTTAATTTTGAAAACCATTCAGTAACCACATTTGTAGGCATCAGTATTAATACTATTATTCACCCTATTTTGGGATTTCCCATGTCTCTTCTAAGATAGATTCTATTTGTCCACAAAATCCTACATGGATTATAAGTCTTATTAAAAAAACAGAACATTAATAATCACTGAGAGCTTTTCTAACTTTCATTAATAATAATATATGTGCACAATACTTGTTACAGATTTCTTTGAATCTGTGAACTATACAGAAAACTCTGTTAGGCTGGCGTATTTTGCTGCCCTCAGGAAGGACTGTGTTAGGAGGCTGCACTGGAGATTGGCTGGGCTGACCTCCCCAACCCTGGGGTTACTGAAGGCCAAGTGCTTCATGGAAATCACGCTCCCAGCCTCCACGAGTCTCTACTGACGATACTATTTTTGTTGTGCCCACTGTCAGCTAATCCCTCCGAAGGCTCTAACGTAGACCTGCCTGCTCTCTTGGCCAGCATTATGATTCATGTGAGTGCAGCCAGAAAAAAACTAATGGTATAATAAAAGAAAAGCCGGAAAGAAAACCTAAACTAACATGAATTGAAATTAACTTGCATATTTTTTTTCCTTACAAATGAAACCCCATAACTGAAAACTGAGTGGTTCCCAACGGCCATCATTTGTCATGCTTCTAATAACGATCTAAATATTTTAAAGCTAATGTGTTAGTTATACATATATATTTAAAAAGAACATTTATAGGTGTCAATATTCGCACCCTGTAACCCTTGAAACTTCAGAATAAACTCGAGATGACTGGCTAGTGAGGGTATTTAGGTTCTTACCTTATCTTTTGTTAGAGTGTGTTTCTTGACAACTTTAGGCTGATTATTCAGTGTACTGATGGAAGAACAGTTACACTGACCCAGATCTGCTTCTTGTACACTTTTACCTTTACTTGTTCTTCCCAAAGGCACGGGTTTTGCAACCTAAGAAATTAGACAGGAAATTAAGAAAGGATATACGCCAATTTTTTATTCTCTTGCAACACATGGGAAAGATGAATATAGTCTTTACAAAATAGTAACCTACATTATTATGAATAAAACTGGTATTTGAAGACAAGTACGTCTCATACGGGATTAAAATTACACTAAATTCTCTCCCTTAATGTATGTGAACACAGGCAGGGTAGGGGAAGAACCACTCCCAATCCATCCCCTTACTCCCAAATGAAAACCTCAAGTCCCACAAAAACAGAGCGTATGTCTTAAAAGTAATGCAGTTCCTCTGCAGCTAATGGAGACATACTGCAAACTATTTATGCCAAAACACCAGAATAAATAAATTTAAAGTCTATTTTCACACTGACTTATCCCTTAGGTACAATTCAGTTCCCTAGATGCAAACCAATAGGCTAGAATCTAACTTTTTGGACCTTTAAAAATAATTTTATAAACAATCTATGTGCTAAAAGCACTGTTAAATGAAACTAATCTCAGTTATTTACAGCATATGTAGGTCTAAGTCATTTGTTCTAAGTTTGGACTAATTGAAAAATATACGCACATATTACATTAGAATCATAGAATTATATATCTCTATCTGTATACATGTGTATAAATACATATAAAAAAGCCATATAACAAACAGACAGTATGAGAGTACATGTATTTATACACAAGTGTGCATTTTTAGGCTTGAAATCAAAACTGTGTATATATACATACAGAAACATCTTCATAAATGTATGTAAAAGCAATCCACTGGAAACAATAGCTATTGTACATTCTGTATCTTACCCTCTCCTCTATTATAGGAAGTGAAAGATCAATGAAAGGTTCTTTTACTGTTGAAATCTTGAAGAAAAAGAGAAAAAGCATATTAAATGCAGAGAATGATATATAGGTTTAGCGCACACCTCCCCTTTTTTTTTAATCATATTATTATCAGAAACTATGCAACATGCTAATTAGTTTCAAGATGCATCAAACTACAATGAAGAACTTCCCACAAGCTTTTTTTTTTTTTTTTCAATTTTAAATTAGCTCTGGTTTTCTTTCTAATAATTTCAGCACCCAGACATAAAGGGCAAGGTCATTCATCTAGGCACAAACTAGAAGCACTGTGGTGCTCAGTTTCTGTGAGCTACAGACAGATTTTCAAGTCACGTGGGCTGTCCAGATGGATCACAACTTTTTGGACAGCAGAAGCAGCAAATCCAGTAGAATTTTATAGAAAAACTAACTTTTAAGCATTTCCTGATGCTGGACATATCTGTGCAGGCATTTGATCTTGTACACTGTTCAGCAGCAAGAACTGGTTAATGACAGTTAGACGACACGTTCTAGCCTGACGCTCCCAGAAAAGATTACATCAGGCTTATTGGTTACAGCTAAAAGTTTTACTAGAAATATTTATAACATAACATACACTAGTAATTGTTAAAATAAAGCCAATTACTGGGGAAAAGAGGCTTTTTTTTCAGCAAAATAACTTATTGTCTGTTCTGCAGTTTTATTTTCCCTTCTATAAACCATATAAAATCTAAGCTGAAACTGGAAATATCTGGTAAATCATACCTAAAGACATTCTCTCACAGCACTTCACATCTGCCTTTATGGCTACAACGTCCCGTCCAAGCCTGTTTCTTAAGCTCTCTCCCTTGCCGTTCTCAAACTCCTTCCAAAACTGACTTATCTTACCTCTGGAAAGACTGTGAAAAACAAAGCCTTTAAAAATAACATCAAGATGTGCACGCAAATTACTGAACACAGTCATGCCCTCAATTACTGTCATTGTTGCCCTTGCCCTTCTCTTGTATTTATGACCCTATCTTCCACCTGTAACATTAGATATGGACTGTAGGGTCCTCTTAGCAAAAAGCTTGTGTTTACCTGTTGTGTGAGGGACTCAGCATGGTTTAGGTTCCAGTAAAACAATAAATTAGATTAAAACTATTTTAACTACGTTGGCTCGCTGACCGATGAGCGATATTCAGATTGGGGTTCCTCTAGAGAGTGACTTTGCACGAACAAGCACTAGTCAGAAACATCCTTGCCAACGCAGACAAAGGCAAGTGACTGCTAAACTTGTCCTCATACAGCTACAGCTAGCGAGTCCCGAGTCCTGTGCAGGCAGAATATAAGAATCCAGCAAAAATAAATAATACGCACAAAATACATACTATGTCTATTTTGTATATAGCTGAAGTTCTTCATTGATACTAGTAGCACATTGAAGTGTAATCTGCACATCACACACAGGAAAGTTTACCTGGCACTGCAGAACTGTGCTTAAGTACTCTGATTGATTTACTTAATCTCTACAATATGAAATATAATGTTTTAAACCAAACACAAATGTAGCATTCAATTAAAAAAGTCATGCAAATAAGATTTTTCTCTTCCAAAGTTAAAGAAAATGATAAGGATCATGGAAAGCATTTATGATGAAATGTCAGTAATATTAATTAAGAAAGGAATATGCTCTTCATTAGAGATATTACGTTAATTCTCAAAAATACTTCAAGAAAAAAAAAATAATTTTAGCATTTCCCCACTCATATTAATTCAAAGTAAGTAATTCCCAATTTTCAGGTATATCCCAAAAGAGTAGGCAGGAGGATTTATATTTTAAGATAGGTAGGCGTCTCAGAAATATCAAATAAAATTGAAGTGTAACCCAGATGATTAAAGAATTTGGAACCTCCAGCCCTAAATCAGATGAAAAATGAAGCCCAGTCTTTGAATCTGTTTTGAATTCAAATGAGCCCCCTCTTCTTAGGTTTATGGAGGATAATGCTTTAAAGGAAGAAGTTAAGTCATTTTAAATGAGAAACTTTCAATAGTCTTGCTTTTACGAACAAACAAACAAGTATAAAATTGACAATACAATTTTATACTTTCAAGGCAATGTAATCAAACCAGTATGTGATCTATTCCACATTAAACCAAATTCCAAAATACCTACATTTTCACATTCCTCACACATGACAGTGCTAGTCAATTCACCAACAAAGATCCTATCTATGAAGTTCATCTTCACACCCTCTCTTCCATATGCTGAAAAAACATTGTCTTTTTTAAATGTGAAAAATAACAGATCCATGCCACACTATAAGTACAACAAAATTCTAAGATTTATTGTGAAAGCAATTTTTATACTTATTCAAAACTTGTTGAACACAACATAGTAACTAATATATCATATACTGTATTCCAACATTTTAAAACATGTCAGTTATTTAGTTATACAATCCCCTTATACTTCCCTTCCCCACCTACAATAACAAAATAATCATACAGTATCTCTCAAGAAGCCTTTAAATAAAATCTATTTTCTTTTTAATACATAATATATAGTCTTCAAAACTAAATAATAAAAAACATATAAAACTAACTAAATAAACAGAAAACAAAAAGAAAAGACAAAAAACCTGTTCTATGTCTTAACTGTTGCAGATTTAGGAAAGTTAATCATTAGACTTAAAGAAAAAAACAAACCAGCTTTTTGCATATGCACAAAAGAAAAAAATAATTTTAAACCTATTGTTTTGGGAAAAAAAGCAACCCAAGCATTCTTTTGAACAGCTTCCAATTTTGGCTTTGTAATCACATTTAGACTGCTCACAGTATCAGTCAGCTGATAGAAATCATTTTTGCTTATGGAAAGTGGCCTCTGTGAGTGCTACAATAATTGTGGCTATGTAACAAACCCGAATATTCAGCAGACTATTTTAGAAAACAAAACTAAATTCTATGTATCATTACAAAAGGCATTATTAATACAGCCTTTATTCTGGATATAAATATGTAAGTTAGTACATAATAAACTATACTTTAGATATGCACTAGGTGGCACTAGAATAATACATAATAAAAATATTTTAACACTACAGTACTTTGGGATTGCTATTTAACAATAGCCAATTTTGAAGAAAATGGTATTTAAAAACTTGTGCATTTTTAAAACTGATTCAATAACGTGTTGCATACCTTTGACTTTTCTTCTAGTTTCTTCATCTGCTGTCTTAGTTGTTGGATTATTAAATGCTTTTAAGATACCAGTTTGTATACGCTATAATAATTAAAAAAATAATTATTAGGAAGTATTTTAAGTGCAACATTCTAAAAAACTATTAATATACAGTTAGATTTTCTCCATTCTTATTTCCATAAAAGAAGCATAATTTTAACATTTTAAATCTACTGTCGTTATTTGTTAACACTGTCAAAGCTACACAACATTAACTTAAGTAAATAACCATCCCAAAATTTCCTCCCCATGAAGAGGGAGCAGTTGTAGAGCAGTAGAGCAGTAGAGTTGTAGAGGTTATCAACAAATGATGAGATTTTCAGCCAACAAATGCTTTTCATTTCTTCCACAGTTAGGAAAAAGAACAACAACATACTAACAGAAAAATGGTCTATTAGTGACTGACTGGGATACAAAATACTTGAAGGCAGCTAAGTATCTCTCAATAGCCAGACTTCAATAGCTATATTAATCCAGTGTTTTTGTTACTTCTGCTTATTTTCTAGCACTGTATATTTCAAATGTTAGAAAACCTTGGAAGAGATACAGAACTTTTCATGAATCCATATAAACTTAACCAGCATTTGCCCCTAAAATCCTAACAGTTGCATTTTTGAAAGAAGAATCAGAAGAATGAATTCATACACGTGCGCTGTAATTGCACCTCAAAATGGGGGTTGCTCAGTTGCAACTGGGATAACGAGGTATTTTATTAAATTATTTGGATGAGTATGCTGGTAACACAATTGCATCTGCTGGTACAAAATGTACCTCAGCCCATCCTGTGATAGACTTTGAGAGGGAAGCAGAGGATTGTACGAGACCCATCACCAGGGAACGCTGCAGGATGCCTGACCTGGGTTTTCCTTTCTCCTGGCAAATGTACCTGCTCTCTAGTCCAGAAACTCGATGGTGTGCAAATGACACAACGAAACGTGATACTGAAGTCACAGTTAGAGCAAGGTACCCTTCTAGGAATGAAGGGCGATACCAAACATTCTGCAAGTAACCTTTAACCTGGGTACCAGTAGAAAAAAATGGTAACTTTTGTTTGCAGACAGCGAAGTGCACTTTCAAGCCATCGATTACTGAAGTGTTGATGATGACAGGCAGCTCCGGAGGTTTGGTTTCTAGTTCAGGCACTCATCAGGCTAAGTCACACTCCTACCTTATGAGTATGTGACCTGGCTTGTGAATTAACTCCCACTGCCCTGAGCTCGCCTTTGTTCATCTTAAAGCCAACAATATACTAAAAGGGCTAATCAATAGGTAATTCATGAAGTTGAACACCATAAATGGGTTTAGGGCCATAAGCAAGCCTTTTGTTGGGATTAGCGCGTTGAACCATTTATTTAGGTCAAAGAAAGACATAGTCTTTGAATGGGCGGGGTGCTGCCGACAATGGCAGCAGACATTAATCAATTAGCAGCAGGGTTCAGCTACGTCGGGCCCTGGTGTGAAACAATCTCCGGCCCACATTGCTGGATCCAGCAGACAGTATGTCGGTTTTATTGTTGTATCGACAGCCTTTTATCTTAAAAACCCACTTGTGTACATACCCTCTTTCTAACGCTTTTAATGGGGACGGGAAAAAGTTGAACACTACTTTCGGAAAGCTGTTTGCTAAGACATTAAAACAGGGATAGAGGGCAAACGTGGAACGCAACTTGTGCGAGTTATGCAACTTGTTATAACTCCTGTCAGGCTTTATGTTATAAGCATTTCTCACCACAACTTGTGGTTTGGAGAGATGAACGCAGCGGGGGTACTGGCCTGGTGTAGAGCTGGCCAGGAGACCTCTGGCAGGTGGAGGACAAAGCGGGCACTTTGAGCACGGCTGTCACCTACGCGTGCCTGCTTCGGGGCGCCAAGTTTCAAAGCGGCACGAAGGAGAGATGTTAGGGGCTGTAATCCTTTCTAAAGGATTCTGGTGGCAGACACCCTGCCGGGGGCTCTCCTCAGCGGCAGCCCGGAGGGCGGCGGGGCCGGGCAGCAGGCGTGCGGCTCGCAGCTGCGGCGTTCCCAGGGCAGACAAAGCTGCTCCTGCTCCGCTCCTGCTCCGCTCCTGCCTGGCACGGCTGGCAGCGCTGAATGGACCGCGGGCCTGACACTATCCGTTTGTCACACCATCTACAGACCCGAAAAATGGAATTAAAAGGAAAAAAAAAAAAAAAAAGACAGAGCTTTTACTAGTCGTGACCCTCGCTGAGCAGCCTGAGGTGATGAAGTCAGTGTTTGCGGTAATGCACCATTATGGGCAAACAGGGGTGAAATTGCACCAAAGGGTGGAACCAACCTTTACTTGCCCAGTGGTGGGGGTGGCAGGAATAGCCTGCTGCCTAAAATACGATTTAAATTCTCAACATGTTCCATTACTCTTTTATGGCAGCTTCGGTAGCTGTCCTGCTCTCTAATAAAATGATTCAAAAGACAAATAAAAATGCAGGTTATCATAATGACGGCACGTTCACTGATGAAACAGGAGATTGACTGGAGGGGAATGAGCAGTCAGTCACTGGAGAAGCTTAGTTGTAATGGCTCTGCTTTTGGTGAATCCTCAGTTGTGAAGCAAATATAGTTTCCACCTTTTATTGCGTGAAAATGAACAAACAACAAATTAAAGTTTCCCTCTCCTGTAAAAAAACATGACAATTGCTTTTACTGAAAAAAAAAGCAGCAGCAGTCACCTGCTTCTGTGCTGTGCCCAGTTTGACAGGCAGTCTTGTAAGCAAGGCAATGCCAAGGTTTCGCTGTTTCTCTCTGTAGTTCAGCTTTGTTTATGATTAAGTATACTGCTGATGAGACCAACCTCTATTAATACTCTGCTAGGATGGGGATTCAGTCAGCGCTACTCTGATGCCACGAACTGGGCTCTGATACAGTTTATAACTTGTTTCCAGAAGAGTTCAGTTTAGGATCATTACATTCACCGTATTATTAAATGAGACGGAAGAGGAAGAACGCTGGTCAGTACGATGTTTAAGGGCCTCCTTTTGACTAGACTCAGAAAAGACTATGTACCAAAATATCATCTGAAAAGAAGGCTCCAAGACTAAGTCAGGCAGATGAAATCTGATATAGTCAAAATAGTTCAAGCAAGCAAAAAACCACTTTCTTGTATTCAGCAATGCAGGAGGCAGAAACAATAAAGGGAAAGAAACATGAAAAAGAACACAGGAACATTTTTATATAACTGGTTATACACTTTGCATTCTTAGCTACAAATTATAAATAATAATTTAAAATAATGCAGCACCTTATTTATAAAACAAATAGTTCTTCACACGTTCTAGAGATATAAGAAACTTTGCCAGATTTTATTTTTGTCCAGCTTTTTTTTACTGAAATAGGTTCCAATGTAAATTGTGGGCAGGCAGGTAAGAGCTGATAATTTCTATCCCCAAACGTTATCCTAAAATGCATTTTGTCAACCAGATCAGAGGATCTCTTCCTACCTTGCTGAATCCTCAGAAGGGGCTTTTTTGTTCCTTTGTTGCTGTTGTTTTTTTTTTTTTTTTAAATAAATGTAAACAATACAGACTCCTAAAGTTATCAGGATCTACTTACCATACTCTTTCTACTGCTCCCTGAAACTTTTATTTCAGTCAACCGTTTTAAGACATCAAAATGAACATTATTATATCATCTTTCTAAAACGTCTTTATTTTTGTCAAGATAACAAAATAGCCACTCCTACTCTATTAAGGACATCTGTAACACTCTGGAAACACAAAGAATACTGAAGCAATGGTTATTAGTTTACAGTACAGCCAAGTTCTTTAAATTAAACACACACACACAGGTGTTACCTTTGTCTCTTCAATTCTCATTGCATCCAGCAAATAGTGTAGAAGCTCCTGGCTGTCCTGTTGCTGGAAACCCTTAAATCGAGGAGCCCTGTGGAAGAAGCAGTAAGGAATTTAAATTTACATTGGGAGATAATGTCTACATAGACTCTTATTGCATGCCGGGGTACAAATAGGTGCAATCCCTTTGAGGCTTTACGAAACTCCTGGTGTGGTTGCAATTACACCAAGGCTGCACTTTAACCTGGGTTAAAGCATTTTGACCCTCTTGGTAATGGCTCCACTAAAATACAGCATTGCCAGCACAGTTTCAACCATGCTAGTGGCACTTTGCTAACACAATATCAGTACTTCTATATCACCAAACAGTCCCACAGAGGAGAGGAAAAGAAGATTTTCAAAGTGCTCTCCAGATATTCCACCCTTCTCTCTACCGAAATCTCAGATGTATATGAAACAGTCTGTATATTGTAAAACAGAAGCAGCACAATAATCTGAATTGGAAAAAGATTATTGTGAAACGGAAGGGAAGTCACAAGGCTGTGCATCAATACAAACAAAAACTGCAGGTCAGAATCCAAATGAGAATGTCTTAACCTCTTAAACAAAGTGTATATGACCATCTCTTCAGAACAGCTCCATTGTCCATTATTCTATTAATCTGTAGCTTACTGTAGTGAGTGAACACTTAATGACTAGGATGGTAAACATTAAAACAACTACCGTTACAGAACATTCGAATTTTAAATGGTACTAAGAATACTTAGGAGAAAATTGTAATACTATGATATCCTGATATCTGAAATGTCTATTGTATTCTATTAGACTTCTATTTATACTAAATTTATTCAATTAATATTATAGATATTGGAGATAAATAAAGAATAGACTTCCATTCTACAAGTATTTCTAATGAGAAAAGACAGGGTTTGGGGTGGGTTTTCTTGGTAGGCAGTTAGTCGCTCATATCATCAGGTAAGAGTTACGCTTGCCCTTACTTCACAGAAGTTTTAAAAGGACCTTTCAACATCAATAATCATATCCACATATCACACTACATCACACCACACACACATTCAAACTTCTGTTCTGTAGTCTAACAAACTGCAGAACTTCATGTCTGAAACTGATGTTAAACCACACAGTACTACTAAGAGAAACAAAACACTCCTTCATACCTAGAACAGAAAGAGCCTGAAACCGATGGCACAATCTCTTCTAAGGTTTTGACTGACACAATAAATTTGAATACAGATTCCAAACACTATCAGGTCTGCAAAAGCAGGTCATAAATCAGTTCACACATCTGATTTTTTTTCCCCAAAAGCTGCTTAAGGGAATCTTATACCCAACTGGTTTTGAGAGCGAGAAAAAAAAATGAGATGACAGGTTCAAATTTCACAAGTCTTCTACACTAATTCAAAGGAACCCTCCTTACCCATCCATCATAACAACCAAGTGCATAAAGTATTTTGCTCCCACTGCACACTGAATAAAAAACATCATAGACTTTAGCTTTTTATTGCAATTCCTGAGTGCAGCAAATAAGTTATCTGTATATACCATTGAAGTTCATAAAAAATCCACACTGTTACTGTGATTTAATATTGCTATATTTCCTTATCACCAGTAATTTACTTTATTAATCTGAAGAGCAATCATTAAAAAGAACATCATGATAGAAAGCTCTTTTTCCTCAAGCTAGACAAGTTTAGAGAATGTGGGATAACGGGGTCCATTCCACCAGAACTTCGTAACCCTTGGTAAAATCCTTTAAAGCCTCACTTCCAAGCTGGACCTGTAAGCACGGATGGCACATATGCCAGCCCCAAGCCCACCAGGATGGGTTCCTGCAGGGCATCTCCCTGTGGCCATCCCCAAAACGGCAGCGAGCAGCATCTCAGGCTGAGCATGTGGAGGGGCCCGCAGGAGAAAGCTGCGAGGCTACAACTCTCCAGCTGTCCTGTGATTTTGTTTGTGGGGTGAGTGACAAGCACTTCTTGTGTAACTGTGCTACCACCCTCCTTTTTACAATGAGGCTGAACAAAGCGAGGATTTTTTGGTTTTATTTTTGAGATGCCCACAAGCTAGAAAAGCATTTGAGTTGCAACCGAAAAAGAAACTGCTTTTGCATAAATAATAACACCACCACCTTTTGAATGTGTGATACTGAATGACTGTCTGAAACACCAAGATAATAAGCCCACCTTCTAGAGAAATATATACTTACTAGTTAGGTTAAACAGAGACAGAAATCAAAGACTGCAATAGCTTCTTAAAAAAAAAAAAAAAAGTCAGCATGCTTCCACACTCTTCTAGGAGTCTTGAAGGAAAGGATCTACATGCCCTAGAAAACACACATCTGGTGTTGCCCTTGTCCTCTCACTCTCCATCATCCTTTGAGCAGCTTGTCCTCCTTTATGGTGCCTGGCACCAGCACTGAAAGAGGCCAGCCAGCTTGCAAGCCAGCCCAAGGATGCAGAAGGCACACTGGCGCTTGCTGGTTATTTACTGTTACACTTCACGATGCTGGACAAATGGAAACTGAAGACTCCGCAGGAAAGGCAGTTCCTGTAAAAAAGACCACCAGCAGCATCCACATGGCCCTCGTAAGCCAAAAGAGGAAAAGCATCTGTTTCAGACTGTTCTACCACTTACACCAGTGATGTTTTAGTCAACTGCACTGGGTTGATGTTGCATCTGTTTGTAAAACAGGCGTTCAGTAGTTACTGTTACTCAAAAGCTGCTGATTCCTTTTGTACTGCTTTAAATACCCTGTAACTATCATATTCTGCAGGTATGGATTACATAAAAATTATAAAATATGCCTATGAGTATGTGGACAGATACTTAAGGTGTTATCCTTACTAAGATAACAGCCTGAAGGCTTCTCTCAGCAGTTTGGATCTTTTGCTTCTTGTAACCCCAAATGAGGACTGTGTAAATATTCACTATTAACATACTCTTACTTACATTAACTGTAACTTACCAGCCAAACTATGCTTGTGTGTTTACAGACAAGTTATTCTTTTGACCGTTAATTAACATCTTGGACCAACTCGTCTAAAATGGGATTCGAAAGGGCTTTTTTGTTTATTTCCAGCAATGCCACCAAATGGCAGCTGTGTCTCCCGCTGCACAGTAAGAAGCAAACATGCAGGCTTAGCCACGTGCTAAAAACCTTCCAAAATCTAGCACAGGAGACGACTGGCTGCGCAGAGCTCAAACGGGAATTTTATCAAACTGGCAGAGCGGCCAGAAAAACCAACCACTCGCTCGGTTATTCAATTTTATTTAGTGCATCTTGAGCCAGTTTTCATTTTCAGCCACAGATTGCCTGCTCTGACTAACCAGTGCACTGAGCTGTAAATATGTATCAGTATTTTCTCAACACGCAATAATCCTTCTTGCCCGGCCGTGCTCTTGAGCTGTTGTAGGATTCTCGCAGATGAGGTTTCTTTCCTACTCAGACATTATAGCTACCCAGGTCTGCTTTGGAAATTGGCACTCGTGGATAGCAGAAATGAAAGGCTACCATAAGAAAAGGCACCAGACACGCAACGTGCCTACAACAGCGAATCTTAAAGCTGGGCAAGATGTCAAGCACAGCAGCCCCAGGCCACGTGCCACGTATGTGGGTGATACAAGGTCTGTTTTGAACCACTCTGTGGAAGCACTTTGGGATGTAACTGGAGAAGGAGCGAAGGTAGCCAGGTATCTAAGGTCAGCGCCTAAAATTAAGTGGAATAAATCTGCACTTGCACATGCAAAACAACATGTTCCCAGTTACAAACACAGTTGCTCCACATTTTCACACTGTATCTTCTTTTTAACAGTATCCATAGTTAAAAATGACTTAATGGCACTGCTTTATTATGAAGTTTACTATAAAAACTGGAAACAGAGAAGTGGGTGATATTTTTCTAGTATTATTTTTATAGCCAAATATTTTTTTGCATGTGCAGGTCAACCAAAAAAAAATAATTTCAAATTTTACAAAAATATCAATAAATTCAAACTTGAAATACTCCTCCAAAGAAATGAAAAATTTTGGCTTAATACTATTAAAATGCAGTTCTTTGCTTCTATTAAAATCAAATGTTTTATTTCCAATTAATTTGATTAGAAAAACAAAATCATTCCTGAAAAGCACTGAACCTTTATAGTGGATCCAACACTCAATTTACTTAAAAATTAAACGACATACGTATTTGCATGGCCATGTTTAAGGAATGTGCACACACATTTTCATTTTTCATTTTGCTACAACAGTTTTTTCATCATTTCTTTCATTAAATGGCCAGGAATGTGAAAGAAAAAAAAATTTTTAACCCAGATGCAGAGATCAGTTAAATTCTAATAAACCTAGTTAATCCACAGTATAATCGTTAATTTTATTTATGAGAAATCTCTTGTTTTCCCAATACAGTGAGAGTTCACAGGCATATTCAGCATACCTCCTCCAATATATGCGTATTAATAGCTCCAGTATATACTGATAGAACAAAATTCTTGCATTTACCCAAACTGGATCCTTGTACTAATAGGATTTTTATTTATTTATTTATTTATTTTTGTCACAAAAGCAGGGCCACAGGACTACAAGAGACTACGTAGCAAAAAGGAAGAAAAATTAATATTTACTTGACAAGCAGTCAAGAACTCCATCACAGTTACAGGAGTTGTTTTTTTTTTTTTTTTGCCCACTGCAGGCACACCACACAGAGTGAGATTTTCCATGCAAATCAGAAAAAATCCCCACGCACCTTTTATTACTGTTCACGGTTTGCAGTATAACCTCCCACAGATAAACACCATACAATACTCATTTTAGATGACAATTACTTTCCTGAAAGATATTTCAAGGGAAAAAAGTTCATCTGTATATTCCACACAATTTGATTAGCTTAAATGAAAGGGAAAAAAATGAACCCAGCTATAGAAGTTTTCAGTGGTGCAGCACTGGTTTCTCATAATCTTTCATTTTACTAGCACATAGTCCATCTACAAGGGCAAGATTATCTACACTTCTTTGTGCTTGTCCTAAATCCTCATCCAGCCTCACATAAATCTGCATGCTTGGATTTTAAAGGGTACAGGATGATGGGAATGTAACAGTTACCACTTTAAAACTGAAATGGCAGGGAAAGTGACTTGTAAAGATGCTATGAAAGGTATGAGTCATTTATTTTGACTGACAAATGATGTCATTGCTAACACATTAACATAGAGCTAATTGGTCATTCATGTCTGTAGCACGCTACATAATTCTAAGTAGCTGATGTACTGTAGAAAAAAAAATCAGATTAGTAAATTTATTTTCAGGGAAAAGACACAAAAGAAAAATAAAACAACAACAAGAGGAGTAAGGGAGGGAATTTCGTATCATGCAATGCATTTAGTGGAGAATTCCTACATTTATAAACCAGTACTGGCGGGCGGAGGAAGAATTAATCCATGCTGATACATAGAAATCTGACAACTAAAAGATGTGCGCTCTTGTCTCCTTGAAAACATGCTTCAAGCAAGATCCTTGGCAAAAGTGGGGGGCTTTAAGATGGTTGGTTGAGTTGACCGCTCACAGATGTGCTGACATATGGAAGCCAGTGCCAACGCGATACAACCTGTTGTACAGTGTCAGCAGTATAATGACAGAACAGGTTGAACTCCCGCTAATGGCCATAAGTGGTGAAGGACAACTGTGACATCGACATACATGCCTCTTATCTATTTCCTCGCTACTCATCTGGAGACAAATTATAACTGCTTGACTATCGGTTACAGAACTATTTCTCATGATGATCTATCTCATATAATGCTTTTAATAATAAACACTACACAGTAACATACATTGCTAATGGAAAAAAAAAGTCCTCTAAATATTAAAACTTTTAATTCCCATCTTATATTTAAGGGAAATTAAGTTATGCTCTAAGAGCAAAATTTGGACATAATCACATTCATTCCATCATTTTGCACAGAGCTAACATACTAGACTGTCTTTAATAAAAATCCTCTTGAATGTCATCCTTCTGATAATTACTATCTTTGAGCAGAAGATATCCTAATACCTTGGAAAACTATAAACAGTAAGTGCTTGGAAACAGAAAACAGAACATACTATGGGATTTTTTTCCAGTAATGCAAAATGCAGAGGAACCCCTTTAATACTGCAGTAAATTCCAGAGAAGCAAAGTAAAATGTTTACTTAATGTCAGTCTGAGAGAAGAGATTTTGCCTCTCTGAAGATGATGTTAACCTCTCCTCAAGACTGATCAGTTACCAATAAATAGGTGAAGGGTCATTTTATAAAAGTTGCAGCAATTCCTTTTGCAATTCCTAAAGACTTACCTTTCTCAGTGACACTGTACAGTATCTCTTTACTGCCAATAAAGAACAGCTAACTGAAAAGTTGTTTTGCTTACTTTTTCTAATCTTTATCTCAGGCCTGACACAGAGACTTAAACATTCTGCTACCGTGAGGTGCTGGGCAGGAATAAACACAGGCTTGCCACATGCAGCTCTAATAAATAACAAGAGGCATGCCTGTCCCATCTTGATGGCATGAACAGACAGGATTTAGCTTTCCTTTTGATATGCTGGATGATTTCCTTCATCTTTTTCTGCCTCATCTTCCCCAAAAGGAAATGAGACACCATTACTTTATTGCAAGGCACCAGAACTCTGATACATGAGCAAAAAGCACTGGTTCAAAGTAGTTTTCAATGGACGTCACAGGTGACATGCCGGAACAGATCCGCTTCCCTCTTGGCCTTCAGAGGGAAAATATGGCTCTTTTTACTGAGGAATGGAAATATCTTTTCCTCTTCTTTGGGTATTTCTTCCTGACTACCAGCTGGTAGCTAAGTAAAGGTCTTTCTGCATGAGGTCTAGTATCCCTTTAAAGTTTTCTCTTTATATGGATATCTAATTCTTCTTTCTACCCTTAAGTCTTGATAATATGTTCAACAGTGCTCTGTGATAGCAAATTCCACAGGTTAGTTATATTGAATGTTAAATAAATATATATTTTTTCCCCTGGCTCTAAATCTGTTGCCCTTCAGTTTCACAGACAGCTCCTTGAACTCTTATGAGGGCAGTTAAATAAGCATAGCTAATTTATCTTCTATCATTTATTGTGTTCTCTTGCTGTAACGTCTCCCTTTTCATTTCCTCTCCTGTCTGAACTCCTAATATTCAAGTCCCTCTTCACATGAAGTGTTTCTATCTTTGTCACCTCTCCTTCAAGCTCTGAAGGAGCCTTATCTTGTAATGCTCTGTTCTGGTTACTGTGGACATTCCAGCTGTGGATACAACTCTGGTGGACCTAACAAAATTACTATTTTACTTCTTTATTATACCTACAAACAGGGCTTACCTACTTCACCAACACCACACATTGCAAATACTTCTGCTGTCCAAAATGATGTACAGCTCTTCCTCTTGATTGGAAGAAGTGAACACAGAGCTCAGGAACAAGAGTAGATGATTCCTGCCAATGCACAAGACTTGTTTATGAAATTAAGCTATGCTGCATTCGTAAACCTCATCCATTCAGTTTTTTGTTGACTTGTTTGGAAATTGTGGAAACTGACAAACTGAACTGAAATAGATGGATGCAATCTCTCAAATTCTGCTCAAGAGACGGTTCAGTCTCCTCTGTCAGAGAGCACCAGAACCTAATGCAGCACTGTCAGCACCACGCATGTAGGCACGAAGGGGGACCAAAGTAATTCTTGGCAACTGGTCAAAAAAACATCAACCTGGTGTTCAGCTGCCATTACCTTGAAATGGCAAAAGTCAAACTGGAAAAATAAGGAAGCTGAAAACCTTTTTTTTAGAAGAGATTTTCCTCTACAGCAGTATTATTTTAAAAGAAAAGTATCAAAAGGCTCCTAATTAACAAGAAAAATCCTGTTTCCTTCACTTCTTAAATCTTGTACAACATCGCCCGTCTCCCCCGAGCATTTCTGCTCAGAAGTGATTATGGAATGCTCCAAGCATTTTTCAGGTTTCTCTCCAAAACTAATCAATAGTCCCAACTACCTACAATCTCAATTTTGGCAGTCCCACATAAACCTCCATCTTGAGTTGTACTTTCTCTGCATAAGAAGCAATTAATACCCCTTGGGAAAAATAAATAAATAAATAAAGACCTGTATGTATTTTGTGACCATCAATAAAATCTTGTTAAGGAAGTATTTTTTCCTGCTTGCTAACACAGCTATGTAGTACCACTATAAATAATTATTTGGTGGAGATTTTAAACAGCTCTTCTAACATTCTGTAACTACTTTTTGGATTAATCACTTATATTTGGAAGACTTACTTGCTACACAAATATAAGCTTTCATCCATCAATAAAAATACTCAATCATAACAAATAAGGGAAAGAAAATTTATGTACTCTTCATACATAAATGTTGCATTAGTCACTAAGTCTCCTGATAAGTCAGAAGTCTGCAGTCCTAATATTCAGAATAGTGGAAAACAAACAGAAGGGCCCTGTAGCTATGCTCACAATCTGTCCTAGCAAAACATCTGACAGCTGCAACACTAACAAAATTAACAGTGGATGAATTAGTACCAGACGCTAAACAGTTGCTACAGAAAGACTCATCCATTTCTTTTCTTCTTCTCCTCTTCTTCAACCTGGCTACCCCACCACTTGATAAAATTAACACTCAGTATCATTTTTTCTCTTTTGTTATTTTATATAAAAAATGCACCACAAATACCCTTTCGTACACAGGATGATGAACTTCACTCGGTGGTCTCCCTAGACTCTTAAAGATGCAGCTTGCCGTTGAAAGGACTGTGCCCCAGTTCTCTTACTGCTTTTGAGCAGAAAGTATGCATCCACTTCCTGAGTGTTTTCACTTACAGGTTGTGGGAATCCACTCTGTCATTGCTGTCAGCTGAAGAAGGAAGCACCTGCTCCTTTTCTTTACAAGTGCCCTGTCCACATCTAGCCACATTCCTAAGTGCCATCATCTGCTCCTTTCTTGCTTTTCCTTCCTTCCCTGCCTTCTTAGGTTTTCTTTCACTGAGCACTTTTCAATTTCAGTAAGGATGTCCAGTTCAAATACTGGTATTCACACTTACACCGGAACATCTGAAGCAAGTAAAGTCTGGAATTTACAAGGGGAAAAAAAAAAAAAAGCAACTCCGGACATCACATTCAAAAGTTATTCCAGTATTGAATTGCAAATGAGGGCAAGTGTCAGGTGTTAAAATTATACAGCTACCTTTACTATATTTTGTGTCAGCTGATCCACTATGAAAATATGTAACCATTCAGCTACCAGATTAATAAATAAGTAAATAAATAAAACCTCATCACGCCAATTTATTTAATAGAGATATATAGATACAGATATATAAAAAGCTTGAAATGCAATTTTCTTCTCCGAGCTTCCAGGCGCAGCAGCGCTTGCCCTGATGGATTTAGATAGCTAGATAAAGTTTAAATTTATATATAAATACCACAGTTACGTCATCAGGAAAAATAAACCATTTTTAAAGGATCAGCCTCCTGCTATAAATAAGAAAAACGTTATTAAGAAATCACTGTGTTACTTTTTGACTAGAAAGCACACTGTAACAGACAAAACAATAGACGGATGTGAGTATATAAAGAAATACAGCATACCACTTGCTGACAGCTTCAACATTTCAATTATTCATGTGTGTAAGATGCCCAATAGGATTTGAAAGTAATGATACCAAGCATTAAGTCATTAAGTAAAAAGTCTAAATACTTGTGACTAATCTGCGTTCATCCCTGTTTTGCGCTCTACAAGCAAATACTGAAAATAATGTCACGGTAAAGGCAAATACTGGGCTGGAAGGACTGGGTCATTGACTCTGACTCTTGGTATCACAGACAAGTACATCCTGTACTATCTTATCTGCTTCATAAATTATTTATTGAAGAAAGGTACAGTCACATACTGTGTAGTGGGACTCAGACAGTGAGATCTTGAGATCTGTGATGGGGAAGAAACTGAAAAACAAAAACCAAGCTGCAACTGGACTCAGCAAACTTCTGTGTACAATACATAAAACTAAAACAATTGAGTTAGAAGTCTTTCCCTGTGCCCTTTTCCCCTGGAGTTAGCTGACTTGTCTTCCCTTTTCACTTTCATCCTCTCATCTCTTCAGGAAAGACGTTGTTAGAATTTTTACCTCCCTGGAAGCTTTTACACTTCTAATATTTAAAAGTCAATACCCTCCCATTCTCCTGTTTTAAGTATGTAGAGAGTGTAGAGAGCCAGCCCATTCTATCTGAAAATGGAAAGTTGCTGGAAATAGAACTGACAAAATAAAGATCTCATGTCAATTCAATGGAACAGAACATCCTTCATTAGCAGTTGAAATGAGACACATGATCTTTTTGTCTAGATCTGCAGATGTACAGATTGTGGCATTTTTTAGAAAGAAGGTATACTCAGGTAGAGAAGGTATACTCATCACTTTTGTTACTGTACTCTTCAAATTATTTCACCTAGTACTGCCTAGAAATCAGTAATTTAGTACACATTTGTACAGCAGTTTCAATAAAAGCTTTAAGTATTTTTGCACTCTGTACAGGCACTTCAGTGTCAGTTAGCCACAGCATCAAAATAATGTCGGCAAACCTCCAAACATAAAAAACAGGCATCTCTGCTCCAATATAAATCCCAGCAGGCAAGTTAACCTGCATGGAATAACTGATCAGTCATGGGCTTTGCTAAATCACAATAGACTTAAAAGTGTTTCGAAATACAATTAACCTCCCCACTTAAGTTTTGCCATTAGAACCAAGCAGCATGTTCAAGACCCAGAATGATTTTTTTTTGTCCTCTTAACCTAATTTTACTAACATTTTCAGTAGATCTGTAAGCATAGTAAAGAACAAAAATATGTGTAAATATATCTTACAGGATTTACTGCCTAGCTCATGTCTTTCAACTATCACATCTACCACATCCTCCTCCTACTTCTACCACTGCAGACTGCTGAATTTGCTGAAATTCTCCTTCTGTCTTGCCCATGTCATCATCAACAGAAGACTCAAAAGACCAAAACCTTCTGTCATAACTGTGCAGCCACTTACTGTCCCTGATTGCTTAACTTCATGCTAACAGGTTGTGGCTGACATTTCATCACTGATACATAAGACAAGCCAGAAAAATATCGCTGGCAGTTTCGTCTGTTCTGCAATGCTAACAGAAGTAAGAAGCATGGATGAAAGTAAGAGATGGTAGAAGCTGACAGATACGTATCTAAACAGTAAAAGTCTGCTGCCCACTTAAAAAACGTTGAACTTTTAGCAGGTAGCTAAAGTATACGCCTATCTTAAAGATGAAGATACAACAACAAAAACCAGATATCTGAGATTTAGTATTGTTGCATCACCTGATTCAAAACCACTCTAAGGACCTTTTATACACATTTCCTTTTACAGCTCAAAAGAGCCAAAAGGAAGTCAAGTACAATAGAAAAATATATATATATTACGTTTCTGAAGTTAAATTTTGAGGATGAAGAAAAAGTAGTAATTGGTTTCTGTATCAGAATTAAATGGTCTTCACTTTAGTCTAAAAGTTTCTGTTTCTTTATAGCATGCTTGCACAGCAAGGTTTTTACCCTGGAACTCTGTAGTAGTAAGTTGGAACTTTCCTAACTCTCTTGCTGCTAAACACTTACAATTCCTTTTAATAATACTGGAGCAAATAGATTAACATGCATTATTAACTTCCAATTTTTTTAAAATGTTAGACTCAGCTGTAACATCCTCCATTTACTCCGTTTCTACAGCTTCTTTTACTTGTAAAGGCAATATTTAAATATTTGTATCAACTTTTAAATAGGTCTTCCACAGGTGTTTTAAAAAGCAAGATTATTTGCATCATAATTGAAGACACCTACAAAGCACCACTGTAAACATTTTCCACACCAAGAAACGGAATTCTTTAGGGCTTGTAAGCTCTTTGCAATCTGGAGCCATATGCCTTCTCAGTACTGCTTTAAGTCCTTACTTGTTATACCCTTTTTTACTCTGAATTGATGCCAAGGACAAACATCGTAGCAGAGCTTTCCCATTTAGAAGCTTACTTTTTTTTCCCAAAACATCTACACACGTCTTGCAGTATTAGCAGAGCTTTAAGCTAATATACAGCTGCCAACAAGACCTGAAAGGTTATGGTATTTATTCTTTTGGTTTTATGTCATCTTCTGCCCTCTTAAACCCAAGTGAAAGCCCACTGCATGATAGCAGTTCTGGGCTAAGACATACATTTCACGAAAAACGGGTACAACCCTGGAGTACAACAAGAAACCCTGCAATTTTACAACACAAAGACATTTTCTGGGCTGCTCAGTAAAAATCTAACAGCACACTAGAAAGCACAACAGACATGGCATATTTAGAAATGTATCACTGAAAAAAAAAAAAAGATGCTGACAATACATACTTTTGACAAAGCTGGCTGAACAGTACTTTGGGAGAAAGAGGACCTCTTCCAGCCTCCCTCATGCTGTGAAGGAACAAGAACATCGCTGAAGTCAAGGGTCCAGGGCTGGAGAGGTTTACCACCAAAGGATCCTTCAAAACAAAGGTAAATTGTGCGTCAGATTTCAAAATGAGTGATACACAGGTCTTGTTTCAGGTTAACATACTTACAAAAAAGAACAATGTGACTTTTAGTCTCAGAATGTTTTATTTAAAAAAAAGCTTGGAGTCACCTACATGATTGAAATGGTGAAGGAGCAAGCTTATTAATTAAACAGTAATAGCCACAATACCTAGCAATTTTCAATGAACAAACGGGTGGTTAACCAATAATTTTGGAAACAGGCATGTCAATGAATACTAGAACAAAGTGTAATACAGTAACGCTTAAGGTAAGAAATATGGATGAGTTTTTAAACAGGGAGTTCTTTTATTTTGCCAGGCTACGGGACATCAAAGCTAGCCATAAGGGAACCTTCTCCTGCTTCTTCTCTGAAACCAATTAGTAACACACGTGATGAAAGCTTACTTATTCTGTTTTTCAGAATGTAAATGCCAAGTGGAAGTTTGCATCACACACCTCTTGGATTATCTGTCTTACTCCTGTGTGCCTTGAGCTGAGAGCTGCATCCCGAAATCCTCACACATCCGACAGCCACAGGAGCACCCACTGCTCCTGCGGGAGCCACGAGCCGGGAAGGCACGGGCAGTGGTTCACAAGCAGAGGCCGCCAGCAGACCACTACAGGCCAGACATTTTTGGTGGGAGCAGGAGGAACTGGAGCCGTGCTAGTCTCACCCAGCTCCTCCTGGTTTGCGGCTCATACCACCCAGCAGGCCCCAGGGCTGCAGGGACCTGGCCAGCGGCCATCTGACATAGAATTAGATCAGGAGATGCTCCTCAGCTGCTTCAGTACTACTTGTGCTTCAAGATCACCAGCTCTCCCTTACGCGTAGCCAGGTTCATATGTCATCACAGGGCTTACTTCCTAGCTCATCTGATTCTCACAAAAACAGATTACAGCTTCCAGACAAACAACTAGAGAGACTGCCTCTTCCAAACAACAGAACTGAACAAAACGTAACCTCTGTGGATACACACAAATATAAAGTATTCACATTACATACACTATCAAAACTTGAAAAATACCCTTTACCAAGCATGAAGCTAGCAGTTTCTCCATTACTATCAGTTACGCTACTGTAGTCCTCTAATCCTCTGTTGACATACAGAGACCAGAAAATGCATTCCTCGTTCCGAAGATCTTACACCGTAAGCATTGTCATTAAATAGAAAATAAATCTTTCAACCTTACGGCTGTGCAAGGTTCACATTGAGCATAAACCAACGTACCACTGCCTTCCTAAGCCTCCAGGCACAAACAAGCTCCAGACCTCAGTTGTGGCTCAGGAATAACTTAGTGAAACACGCTGCTGTTCAGAACTGCCATTAGAGGTAATACAGATAACAGTGCAGTGAATTTCACACTGTTCTTGCCTGTAGAAGCTATCAACATCACTACCAACAACATGCAGAATTCTTTATAACTTCAGAGGTATCTGGAACAGACTCCCACCTCTCAATCCTTACCATCACCAGAAAGGTCCCAGCAACGAGCAGAAAAAGAAGAAAAAGCAAACAAACCAACAAAAAAACAGCATTTGAAAACTGCCTTATTAGCTAGCAGAGGGAAAAGGGTATTATCTTTACCCCACTTGGTAACAACTTATTGTGAAAACCCAAAGCTGTTAGAAATGACTGGGAACAGCAGCATATTATTTTGATAATAACAACTAGTTTCTTTCCCATATGCCTCAAATGAACTTGAGGACAAGAAATTTAGTCTTCAATAGAATTTTGTTTCTCTCAGTTTAATCCTCTGGCTGTGAAGCATGCAGTAAATTTTACAAGCCTCACCAATGAAGAGCTGGAACAGACTGGAATAAAATATTTCATAAACACTTTACAGAGCTAAAAATACTATTCTCTGTATTATGTATGCACACTGAAGAAATGAAATGGGAAACAAAAATAAGCCACTCTTTCTTAAAGTCAGGTATTATTTGCTACTTCAATGTTATAAAATGTGAGAGGAAGTGATTATTTCCCCCCCTTCAGGGCTGAATAATTAGCTTTGTAATAAGAGTGAGTTCATGGATATCATAAACTGGCTAAACTATAAAGAGATAAAAACAAATGAGAGAATAAGAGTATTTTTAACAGAGATGTGATTTCCCGTTGTCTCGTTTCTTCCCCCGTTTGCCCAAATTTGTATTTGTCACTGCACACTTACCAATTGGGAGTCTGAGGTATGACAGATTTTTAACTTTGTTCCTTTTTCCTTCATCTCATACATCAGTTCATTTAGTATATGAGTCTGTGCCAAGTTCTTAAAGAAAAAGGAAAAAAAAAAGAAACTCACTCTGATCTTTCAACTATACAGTTTTCTTTAGTTTTCAATTCAGGGACAGACGAAAACAGACATATTCAATAGTATGAGACCACTAGAAAAAGCAGGTATCATCCTTGTAAAAGCTATCACTAATCTTAGACTGTTTTGAAAACTGTATGTACTTCTGCTTTTGTAATTCCAAAATAGCTTCCTGGTAATAACTTTTCTATTTTTGTTGTATAACAAAGTTCATTTATTTATTTTGGATGGTGAAGACACTAATATGAGAAAGCATTCGTTTCTTCTGAACTCTGCAGCCTCCCTCATAGTCCTCCAGGAAGCATGGGGGCTCTGTAACACTTTAAAGCATCGCCTCTCTGAATTTAAGAGAGAAACCAACTCAACACATCTCAGCTTTTTTTTTTCCCTTTATTTTTAGTTACTTTTGCCGCAGATCGCTTCAGTTTCTACAATGCTCTAAGTATGCATAGAGAACAATCTGTAGTAATGCTACTCCTTACAAACGTACTATTTGGTGGCTAAGTTTTGTCATCACCACCATTAATGCTAAGTAAAGCCTGACAGTTCAGAACACCTTTGTAGCAGTTTTGTCTCATTTGCTCACTCCTGTCTGCAGATATATAGGTGTCTCTGTTCAACCAGCAGGCATTAGGATGTTCCAATATAAAACCCAGTAGGGTTGCTGCGATTTTTAGGATGTTGGATTATTTATAGGCTCATATCAATAAAAGTGCACTGGTATAATTCATTATCTTAGTCTGGTCAGAAAAAAAAAATAATAAAAGTACTTTTATAGCTGCATCATCTGTAGGGGCTTAAAATCATCACAACTCACTGTGCAGACAACATTGGTGCTTGATAATTTAAATTATGCATAAAGTACCACTTTTCACACCCACCAGTATGGTAAATACCATGCATTACTCATGACTGCCTAATGCTGAACTACAAATAAAACCATATGCTAGAGTACAACCCACACACATATGCAGTGTGTAACATACTTGACATTTTCATTTGTCTCAGTACTTTGAAAAATGCTACTGATCCAGGAACTCTTTTCTGTTATAAAAGGAAATAGTGCTTGGATAGCCAGAAGTGAAAAGCATTTTAAAAGGACCTCCAGACAGCAGAATGAAAACTGGTAACATTCAGTACCTTTTATGAAGGCCACAGTTTATACAGATTAAGTATTTCTGAAATTTATAGAGTGAAAACTGTATGAGCTTTCCATCTTACCTGCATGACAGCATTAAAAAAGCATGTATTTCCTAAATTATTTATTCCTTTAACTGGAACTGATGCACCATTACCAGAATTTTTGCCTTTCAGTATTTCACTTGTTTCACTGTTTTCTTCACGGAGCCGTATGATTTTTGATGAACCTGTAATTAAACTATAGATTAACATTACTAGATAATTGTATAGTTTAACCAATTCAGTCCTTCCATGGATTACATTTATAATTTTTGACATGTACTTAAGGGTACCTTGGTGGTACTCTAAGCTGCTCTGCATAGTCTTTAAAAAAACAAGAGACATTAGCAGTTAAATCCCTGGAAAAAATCCTCCCCCCCAGCTACACATAACCAGTAAATATCTCCCACAGCAATTAGATTGTCCCATAAGACTTTAACTTCTTCAATTACCTAAGCAATAAATAAAGTAAAACAGATTCTGTTAGTTTATTAACAATAGGAAGTTTTTTTATATATATAGTGTCATTACACACACTAGAGACACCACACAAAGGCTGCTCCTTGGTGCATTTAAGGAGAGGTAACCAGAATTTACCAACTGAATGCTGCAAGTCTTTATAAATTATTGTACTTTGTTTAAACTGTCTTGTACAGCTTGCTCAATGTAACTGAATTGGAGTTGTTAAAAGTTTTCGCAAATGCTACATTTACTCCTCCACCTACCTCCCTTTGTCACAGCCTGAGGGGTTGCTAACACAATCCAAATGCATACAACAATGTTGTTTTAATTTTAAACCACAAAAATTTGGTAAAACTGCAATGGAATATGCTACCAGTATAACATCCATGGGTTTTCCCATTTCCCTTATTATTTAAATAGATGGGGGCAGCAAAGTTAGACAGTCATTAACTTGTAGCCTAGAGGTAATGAAAAGACTTGAGATAACAATATTTAGCCCGGAATTCTACTAGCAACTTTCATATTGTCATGGTTGCAGGACTAAATATGAATATTACTGACATCTGCAGTGTCTTAAATATTGATTAACAATGCATGTCAATGTAAACGAGTTATGGACTTAATAGATGCCAAGAACTGTGATGCTGCAACCTATGTCCTGACATATGAATTCAAATATTTGTTCTAACGAGCTTCACATTGAAGTCTCATTAAAGTGTTCTTGAGAAATAACTAACCAGCCTATTTACGTTAATGAAAGGCTCATGCCAAAAGGTTCTTTTATGTACATTCCTGCATAGTTTCTTACTTAGAAGATGAAAAAATATAATTAAATAAAAAAGAAGTCATTAAAATATCTATTTTATCTGTAACAAGCCTCTGACGCAGTTTGTCTGCACCCTATAGTGCCACCAAGGCATAATTATTTTTCCAAATTGCATCTGAGTTTGTCAAAATGCAGTGAGAGGTGCTTTGCTGTTTAAAAATATTTTTAAATGTTCTTGGTAATACTGCTTACGCAGCTTTAAAATATTCTCCATTCCACTAGTGTGGAGAATGAAGACAGTACAAGGGCAAAGAAAGAATAAATTGTCTTTGAAAAAGCAAAGAGTTTTTCAATGCAATAAACGACAAATAGCTTGGGAGCTGCTCACACCCTAAAACAATCACTGCTTTACAAGCTATGTGTACTAACACTTTTTACTCGACATGCTTACAAGGGATATACTACAGCATCTGAAACTTCCATCCACAACGAACTACAAAAGAATCTTATCAGCAGAAAGAGAGGTCCAAGTATCTGCAACTTGAAGGCACTGCTCACTCTCAGAAATTTAATAATATAATTGGAGACTTCTTCCCATCATAAAAGTGTGCCATACAGAGAAGTGCTGGGGAGAAGAGAGAGTTAAAAAAAAAAAAAAAGCCAAAATTGTGTAAATAATTTGTGTATTAGTATACCACAGTTGTTGCATTTATCCATCGGCATTCAAAAACATCTGGGACAGCATCTTAAAGTAAACAATGTTCACAAGGCCATCTGGACAAAACTGCAGGCAAAAATTAAAGCATAAGCATATGGAAAAGCAGATTTTTCTCTTCCCTTTAGCAGTACAGGATGACAAATGTCAAACCCAGATCTGTCCACGCTTCACTGTGCTACGCTTTGCAGCACCACCTGGCTCTCCTTGCACAGCCACCAAATAAGGACAGCATTGCCACAGTGGACCGTATCTGCAGGGCAAACTCGATAAAAGCATTTCACTTCATGGTTAAATGGCAGCTTCACACAAGTAGCAAGGCTCCATTTGCTGAGCCTTACATATAAATTATTGAAGGAGGAAAAACAAAGCAAAAGCATCCAGTTTTGTGATAAGAGCTGAGTGAATACGCAGTTGTAAAACGCAGAGCATGAGAACCAGACATACGACTGTCGCAAATTAGTAATTAGCACAGGGAGAAGAAGTAGCAGTAAATTAAGAAAAGGCCTGTGTGTTGTTACAGAAGTCTAGGAACCTCCTTTCATTACAAAGGTTTTAATTATTGTCTCTTGATTTTTCAAGAGATTTTACAAGCTCATTTCAAATGATATTTCCCTACTATTTTTTTTTGCATTTGTGAAAAAATCCTGACAGAAGTGCCATTACAACCACTATCAGCTCTCTAGCTTACCCTATGCAAACACTTTTAAGGACAAATACAGAGCCAGAGGAAGGAGAGCAGTGTTTAATTTAACTCTGCTCAGCATCCCCAGATTGGGGATAGATGACAGACAGGCCTAAAGCTGAATGTTTAGTTGACATGTGAAGAGTTGGTCAGTCTTAATAGAAGACGCTGGTGATGACTGCGATAGCTAATACTTTACAGCTTGGGGCTGAAGGGTCCTTCTGCAAGATTAACCCAAGGCTACCAGCCTGTTATTAATCAAAGAATAATACGTAATTTTTTTAAGTGAATTTGCACTGAACTGTTTCGGACTCTTCCCAACTCAATCCTGCAGTTCTGTAATATTTTCACAGCAGTGCTTTTGGATATGAAAAGTGACTTTTAAGTCAGTATAAATACAAGACGAATTTTAGCAAAAGGACTATCAAAATGTTTATAATCTACTGCTATCCATGAGGGCCTACAACTCCTGGCCAAACAGCATTTTGAGAAAAGTACTTCCAGCCACCCAGCCACACGTAGCAGTAAGTGTTATAAAGGAACATTGTTAGTTAACTCTTGTTAGTGTTCCCAGGAGCAAGGTGGGTGAAAAGCAAGGAAATGATTAAATTCATAGCTTAATTTCTGTCTGTAACTCACTATTACATCTTTCACAGTTAACATGGTTCACCTTGGCTTCTCTGCCTTTCTCAGACAGGGTGGGCATCAGCCCCATGCAGGCCCGTCCCTCTATAACTTGGACAGTGTATTTGACAATTTGGGGGGGGGGTCTCACATTCAGAGTACACTTTTCTGGCAAGTTCCTTCTGCAGTTTTTCTGTAAAGGTGGCCTTTCTCATCCAGTCATGTGGGAAAAACCCTCACCCAAGCTGTGCCTCAATCACTGCAGCCTCCTTTTCTCTTGCAAAGGCTATCTTGCTCCATGGGCTCCCTGCCAAGACTATCTTCCCAGTTCTCCACAGGGGAGTTGAGTAAGGATGCCCCTCTGACCACCTTTCAGCACCTGCCTCCAGTCCCACAACAACATCCCTCTTCAGTGCTCACTTCTTGCACTCTTGCACAACTGCATTTGTGCTTCAGCACAGCCCTCGTGCTCGGCCATGCCACCCGTCGCTGCCCTTTCCTACCCAGTGCTAGCAACACCCTGTCCACAACACCCACAGCAGTCAGAGGCTGCTCTTCTGCTACAGCTCTGCTCGCGATGCACAACAAGATCGCATCAATGTTTTCTTGAGCTTTTCTACCTCCTCCTGCTTGGCTGTAGCCTTGTAGGCTCTGAGGTCAGCTCATGATGGTTGCACAGCACCAGCCGTATAGGTATGTGACTAAGATGTCCCAGCCCTACCTTTATACAGAGAATGATTCAGTTTGTGAATCACAAGAAGTCACCAGACCAGGTGTAAAAGCAAACAGTGTTGGCACACCCACTTGCAAAAAACGTTCAAAAAATCTACTACTGGTTCTCTATCTATTTGTTTTGCCAGTACTGCAAACATTTGCAGTGTACCTGGTCTTCTATACCTACCTTGCTGAAACTGAAATGTGACTGGGGGTGCAGACGGTATGTAAGCAAAAATGACATCCAATGACATCCAATTTTTCTTTCAGCTGGGGGAGTAAGCATTTTTGCTCATCTTTTCAATGTGACTGTTTTTTTTTGTTTGTTTGTTTTGTAATTAAAAATGAGGTTCCAGGAATATGCACTTTTATTCCAAGGTCAAGCATTTTCTATTGAATAGAGCTCAGGTACTTCAGCTGAAGGTCTTCATAGCAAAAGCAAGGTTAATAGATTTCTTTTCTTTTACTAAGTTCTCATCATGCTATATTACAAAATGGTACTAAATTGTCAGGCACTCCTTTTTTATTTAAAAAATTTCATTTTTTTCCAACACTGTACAAGAATGACTAGCTAACCCTCAGAAAAACAGCACTGTTCTCATCTTAAATGGTCACTAGTTTTACATTTTAAAGGATTGATTTATCTTATGGTGCTACAATCCTACCAAATTAAAGATTACAAACTACAACTTTATTTCTATGATTCTGTCAGAATGTTACAAACTAAAAACCACATCTGCATAGTGTGAAAAAGCAACCTATTCAACCCTTGGTGTTGATGCTCTACGCTCAAATGACTTGTGCTACACCTCACAAGTTAAGTACACAGACAGTAAAGGGAAGAACCCGCGGGTAAAAACAAAAGAATGTCTATTTTTTTTATTTTTTATTTTTAACAATAAGTAAATGTGAAAGAAAATTTATGACTGAAAAGAGAAATATCTTTTTGCTGAAGTGTAACTCAGATTTGGATAGTCAACATATTCTGCGTTATTTTGCTTAAGTTTAAATTATCCAAACTGTTTTTCCAGACAAGTTAACACCCATTACTTGTACTGTAAAATCATATATTTTTTAATCTTTCCTTTATATTAGCTATATTAAACCATAAATCAAGTTTCTAAATTTCACCTATTGGCAAAAGCTGGGCAGCTGAACAAAATCTCATTCCTCTGCTTGAACTTCCCAACAATAAAATTAACTACAGAATTTAAGAACAGATATTCTCCCTTCTCATTCTATTGCCACATAAACAAATTAACTGCTCTATAAACAAATTCACTACGCAATCTTATGTCTTCAAACGATGTCTAATTTGGCTTTTATAAAGGAAAATATGCATTTTTAAGACCACAAAACAATTTATTTTCTCCAGCAAATGAGCAGACACCCAGCTAGCAATGTCTCAGCATGGTTCCTGTGTACTACATGTGCATTACGTCCATGTGAAGCTCACAAGTGTGCCACACTGACAATACTGCACCTGCCTTTCTGTGAAAATCATCATGGCCTGCTAACCTTTTCCACAAAACAAATTTCTGGGTGGTACACCCTAGAAAGCAATCTTGCTTTATTCTTCCATCTTGTGCCCAACATGACCTCTTAACCAAACAGACTCCTCTACAGAGAAGGGGGAGGAAAAAAAAAAAAGGAAAAAAAATAGCAGGCATGGCTGGGTACAACAAACCATAGGATCAGATGCGAAAATCACACAGCTGCAAGCATTCTTTTGGGAACCCAGCACTGGGATTTATCTCAATCGCTTAATGTAATTACAAAAGTCAGTCATGTAGTAGTAATGTAATTTGCACATTTTTACAGCTGAAGTGAAGTTGAATCTTTATGAGAGACTGAGTGAAAAGCAGGGATCCTGCTGCCACACTATTCCACCACATTAGTACCAAATGACAAGCATTTTGCTTTTGTTTATTTTCTAAGATGCATTAATTAGGAAATCTATATAACCCTCCCTTACATGTTTAAACTGATTATTTTATCTTTAAATGACTCCTACACTTTCAAGAATCAAAAAAAAAAAAAATCCTAACAGCTCTCATCCGTTACTTATATCCATGCTCATGCTGCATTTCTGCAGAAGTTTCTACATAATGGTATTTGAATTGTAATGAAGCACCATGCCAACCAGTTGTTAGATTAGAAAGAAACCCAGATATAAATCTTTTTTACAGTGCTACATTTGGGTATGAAAATAAAGTAAATATGTTTGCTTTTTTTTTTTAATTGAAGGAAGAAGCAGAAAAGCAATGGAATAAAAGCATTATATTAATTTTAAAGAAATGAAAGTAAGTTGTGGGAAACAAGCAGCATAAAACTGACAACTAATAATTCATATTTCCCAGTTTAAAATCAGTCATTTATTATTGACTTATATGCAAAATATTTTTTAAAAAATCTAGGCCAACAAAGAATTTAAAGGATGATAATTATACTGAAAACGTCATGGTAACATGAAATGAAATGCTATGCTTAAAAGAAAATAAAAAATAATTTGTCAATGGTAGAGTTAATATTCACTGTTATACTTTGTGTCCTTTGTTTCTGGACAACAGCACAAATTATGCTTTGATTTCAGATCTTATTTTAAAAAAATATTTAAAAGGCATTCTAGCTTAATAAATAAATAAATAAATAACAGAACTTCAGTACTGTTTGGAAATTTCTGCTCACACCTATTATTTATTTATCAACACATCGATGTTTATCAGCCTCTTGCAGTAGGTAGCTGGGACCAAAGCAACCAACTGTGACGGGCAAGCTACTTTTTCCTCTTTCACTTGCCACTCAAGAAAGCCCAGCAAAACATCTTTGGGCAGCTAATCCCAGAGCTCCCAAGAACAGCAGTGATGGTGACCAAGGGCCGTTGACTTCGCAGCGCGGATCAGACACGCACAGGCTGACAGCAGGTGGGCCGCAGCCCGCCTGGAAGGGCGCAGGCCCTTTCGGAGCCATCTTGCTGAGGGGGTGACCACTCGGCCGCGCTGGTGCACGACGGTGCTGCTCTCACCAGCAGTGGATCATGCCTGGGAGCTGATCCAGACCAGAAAAGAGCCAGCACAAGTCCTGCCCTTCACAGTTCCCAAAGCAATTCCATGGAGAACGACCAGGAAAGGAGCAGGAGCAAGCTGTAGGGCCTTTGCTTCTGAGGCAGCACTGCCTCAGAAACCTCACAGACAGTGTGAGGTGCTGGGAACGTGGACTTGTTAGTCTGTCACCCATGTACAACTGTATCGCATCACTCACTACCTTGTATTCACAGTAAAAGCTCTGGGTCACTGGGTGTACTTAGTTACTGCTACACTGTGGATCACTGCCACAGAACCTCGCTTTTCAGGGCACCGCAGCAAGCAGGGTGAACTCCCATAGGCTCCTGTCACAAGCTGCGTAACTACAAACTAACACTGGATGATAGCTAGCTCTTTATTTCAAACCCTGATTTTAAAAACTAGAGAGAAAACCAGTTTAAATCAACTGGAAAAAAAAAAGTTTATTCCCTAAATAAAACCAATACATTCTAATTTCCAGTTATAGAAAGGAGTTTCCAGTTATAAGTGGCAGATATTTAAATGAAATATGTGTTTCCAGAGTATCAAAATGAAACACAAATACATATATAGAAGAAATATATCCTGCCCTGTTCTACTATAAACACCTGATTTTAAAAATAAGCTTACTTTTTTCTGAATTAGTCTGGAATTTTAGTTGTTTAATTTAAGACATTTCACAAAAAAAAAAAAAAAAAAAAAAAAAAACTTCTAAGCATACCCAGAAAACTTCAAAGGTTTTCAAGTTTCACACAGTATGAATCCAAAGCATGAAGCACAACGAATCATATACCTTCTGAAAATCTTATCCAGAAGTTCAAAAATGGAATTAACTGAAGCAAACACTACAGCTTTTTAATCTGCAAGCTACAACACCCATTTATGACCTCATGTAAACTGAAACTGAAACTGTGAATGAGTGAAATCACACACTGCATTTTCATTGTTCCAGGCAAAAAGATGCAAAAAGCAGCAATTCATCAATTTATTACAAACAAATAACTTAACATACAACTTGTGATTAGACCAAAATATGAATTTGAGTGACCCTTACATTTTTTTCCCCTCAAAAAATACATATCACCTCTTAGAACTAGCAGGATTTGCGCACATGCAGCTAAAGGAATACATAGTCCAATCCACTAAGGCATTCTTTTCCAGTCTTACTTAAAAACAGGTGACTACCAACCTCTGCTAAAATCTGCAACCAATTGTTTTACAATTTCAGTTACGTGCTTTTGTTCGTTTGCTTGCTTTTTGGTTTTGCTTTGTGAAGAAAACTTGGAATCTGACGTATTCCATAAATTACAAGCCAGAAATGCTGCAGTATGTGTTATGGTAAGAATGAATAACATCAGCATTATCAACAGTAGACAGCTGAAGGCCGCACATACAAAGTTCTACCTACTATCACATATACTGGTAAGATATAGGAGGTTCCTAAAGTAAAAAAAAATAATTTAAGAGAATTTTTTATTAACAGAAATGAACATTATATCACAACCCAATGACATCAATGAACAGAAAGCAGTAAATCCAACACCAGAGCACTAGAAGATCCCCTTACACAAATTTAATTAACTGCGGAAAACAAATCCAAATTGAAAATTTTAAGACGTGACACATCCACACGAGAAAAATTCAATTCATTAATTCTTCTGTAATGTTTCTGTGCATTAATTTATAGCACATTATATTTGAGTTATTATATCTTCTCCACAATAAACAACTTTCTCTTCATTAAAGACAAAATCTGCGAAAACCATCCTACAGTGCTCAAAGTATTTTAAAAACTTAATTGTACTGGATAAAAAAATTGAAATTATTTATAAAAAACACCACGATAATCACTACTTGCCCAAGTAACTGTGCAGTTACAAACTGTATTACACTAACACACTCATACATAACTTTACAATTATATTATTAATATGACTTAAAATCTGAAATGCTCATTTTTAAAGACAGTACATTACAGATGTCCTAGATAAAATTATTTGTGTAAACTTACTTGGTTCAGCCCTGGAACCATGTTTTTGAAGAAAGTCAACTATCTGAGCCAAAGCCTTTTTGTTGCAATGTGTTGACAGCTCTTCATCACATTCATAACACCTAAACAAAAGAGGAAATGAACTGGAAATCAAGATATCCGGATTCACCTCCCGATTTTAACGGACTCCTCTTAAAAAAAACTTACACAAATTACTTAAGCTCTAGGTTTCAATTTTTAGTACTAAAAAGATGAATTAAAAATGAATCCCATCATCACATACGTGCTCTTCATACCTAATGAAGAGCATGAACGCCTAATGATCAGCCCTAATGCACTTCAAAATTAACAGAGTTAATTAAAATCAGTTTGTAGCCCTGAAAATAACCATATAGAAACAAGCAGGAAAGACAAACTCCTATAACCAGCCAACTCTCTATAGTACACAATGGACTCACAAACAGTTATCTTGGTATGCTTTAACCTTCCATGGCAATAGTGTCATGGCCACTGTAAAAACCATAGTTCAGTAGCAATTCAAGACATTTTGTCTACTTAAAAACAACTGATATCAGAGAAAAATGTGGCTGATGTAACTGAATGTTGCTTAGCAGGAAGAAACCTGTGTTTGGACAATGGAGGAGATATAGAGAGAAAATAGCTCTCTCAGGGTGGGCAGGAAGGGAGCATACCAAAACCACTATTTACTTTATTTGATTTGCAACCTCTCTGAGAATCATAAGGACAAACTAATTTTTGCTCCAGAAAGCCTGCCTCTCTCCTCTTTAGAGATCTATATAAGGCATTCGTTTGTCAAAATGATTCTTTATAATTAGAAGACGTTGCTTTAAGGTACAAGAAATCCTTACATATAAGCATAAATGAACACCTGCATACCATATGATCCACGTGCTGAGACTGATAACAATGCAATGAGGTTCTGTACGCACTGTTTGGAAGTGTTTAAGAGAATGCTGGCCTTCTGAGTTCTTACTACATCCCTAAAAATGGAAATATTAACACAATAAGGAAAAAAAAAATGAAGTAGGAAAAGACTACATTATTAGTAAATAAATTACAAAAACTTTACTTCTTAAAACTAAAAGTTATAGTGCCCAAATATTCACTTGCAATGACTGAGAAGGTTAAACTTTCTTTATAATTCAGTATTACAAAGATATGAATTGACTTTTTTGCAAAAATAAGTAAATTCCATTTTTTCTAATAAAGGAAAACCCATTACAACACAAAAAAAATCTCATCTTTTCTATTTGGGAAAAACAGAACTATAGCTTGTTATTAAGCTTGTTTGGATTTAACAGAACTAATTCCTACCTTTTGAATAAGAATTGTCAATACAAAGCCAATTATGCCATTCACAAAGATAAGAATTTTCTTTAAAAATAAAAAGTGAAGGAAATGACTATGTAGCTTATTTGGACATGGAATATCAAGGACAGGACAGCATAGGTAAGCCTCACTGCTCAAGAATGCTACATGCATTCCAGACAGCAAATGCAAAAGGCATATAAATAATTTTTTTCAATAAAAATATACTCCAAATACACTATTTATGTACATCAAATTCAAGAGAAAGCATCTGCAGTTTTTCAAGTATCTACAGAGCAGGACTTAGAAGTAAAGACTGATTTCTGAATAAGGCATGAGTTTTGGAGGCTACTGACCACATAAACATGAAAAAGCACATATATTTACCTTGTTTTAAAAGCTGTCCTTAACTGCAAATTTTCAGAGATAATCTGAGTTCTGCTCAAATCTACTTAACTATTTTCTGAAGCCTGTTAATAGCATGTTTCTTTGCAAAATTAAATCTGATTAGATAATCGTGGTACAAGATGGCATCTGTCCTTACTGTAGTAAGACCTATAGAAAGTCTAAGAAAAAACGTGAAATGCGTTTTTTCTGGCAACTATTAGCAGAATTAAGCATGACATTGCCTGTAAACTGAATTTTTCTGCATCAGCCTTTACTTCACTCACAAGCCAGAAACCTGCACAAGCCCTTGGGGTCAGGACCTGCCATTTTAAACTCTAAGACCACAATTTGACATTATAACTGATCCGGACTAATGGCTAGCTGCCACAGAAAGCAGCATTCTCACTCCTGCACAGTCCTTTCTCCCTGGTTTCAATCAAATCTAGCAATTGAGTGTCCATAGTATGAGTTGATTCAGGAATATACATATTCATTTATTCATGCATTTTTATCGGCAGTATCTTCAGCCAGATAAGCCAGCTGAACTGATGCATTTTGCAACTGTACAGTTCCTGGAGCTAATTCTCCATATGTACCAAGAGATGGAAGAGAGATGAACAGAGAAAAGGTGGAACCATCACCTACTACCTACAATGCCAAACTGCACCACAATGCATAAAAATAACCCAAAATACTGCCAAAAACCAAACAAGAAGAACACAATGCCACATCCCATTCTATTAAAGTTGAAGCACAGATTCTCACAGCTAAGCACTTATGTCACACCACTTCACTGAAAGTAATGAGATGCCACACGGGCAGGATCTGTACCAGTAACATCCTTCAGAAAATCAGGGCCTATCCACCTATAAATTTAAAACACACACTTACCTGAGAGCCACATTTGAGACACAGCCATATGTCTGAAGGGGCCACGGGCTCGCCATCACTCATACGCCTCTCCTTCAGACATTCTGAACATACTGACCAAATGCTCTGAGCTACCGCCCTCTTCACATGATGCACATCCACTGCTTGGCTCACATGCTGGCAGGTTAAGCCTACAGAAGGTAATACTTTGGTCAATTAAAGATAATAGTTATGAAAGGGAGCACATGCACATCAAAGAGGAAGAATCTTCAACAATTCAGCATTAGGAAAAAACAAAAATAGGAAAGATCAAGAAAGATCAGACCTCTATTTCAGTCTTCCTACAATGAAAAACCCTTTCAAGTCACTAACCATCACCTCTTAAAAACAGATAAGCTACTTTGTATTAGGATCATTAACAGGGCTGCTATTGTACAAAATTAATTACTGTTTTGTTTTTGTCAACAGTGAAATGCTGCATAAATCTATTTTTGCACATAACAACGCAAGCAGTTGACATCCCCTCCTATCTTAAAAAAAAAAAGATTGCCAAATACCTATAGGATCTTATTACAACTGCTGACTCTGAATACTAGAATTCACCACTGAAAAACTTAGGTTTAAAGGGACATCTGAAGGCCACCTTGTCCAAAGCCTAATTCAAAGCAGGGCCAAATACGATTTTAGATCAGATTGCTGACAGCTTTGTTCAACCGAGCACTGAATTGCCTTGAGGACAGATTTCACTTCCTCACTAGAAAATCAGTTCTCTGTCTGACCATCCTTGCAGTGAAAATAAACTAAATTTCCTTATGTCTAGCCAAATTTTCCTTGCCCTAACTTTTGTCTTTAGTACTTTCCATTGTGGACCTCCGTGAAGAGTCTGGTTCTGCCTTCTCTGTAACCACCTATCAGATGGTTGAAGGAAGAAACTTTGTTCTCTCCTTTGGCTAAACAAACCCATTCCTTTCAGCCCCTCTCCACATGTCATGGTCTCCATCTCCTTAACCACCTGGAGGGCATGACCAGCTGCTGGACTCACTCCAACATGTCTTTCCTGTAATACGGAGCCCACACCTGAACACAGTTCTCCAGATGAACTCTCACAAGTGCTGAAAAGATGGGAAGAATCACTTATCTCGATCTGCGTTCCTGTTAATACCATCTGGTATACAACAGGCACAAGCCACACTGCCTACTTATAATCAGCTTGTGCGCTAGGACCTCCAGGGCCTTTTCTGCAAACCTGCTCTCAAGCCATTCCAGGTTCCCACCCTGTAATTGCATGTAGTTATTTTGGCCCAGGAACAGGACTCTCCACTTGCTTTTGTTGAACTCCATCAAGTTTCTGCCAGCCCATTTCTCCTGCCAGCAGGTCCAGGTCATTCTCAATGACAGACCTACCCTCCAGAGTTATCAGCCACTCTCCCCAGTTCGTCACCATGAAGATGACAAGAGTGCAGCCTCATGATGACACCATCACCCAGCTCTCTAAGCACCTTCAGATGTAACCCACCCGACCCCATGGACCAGTTTGCTTAACAGCTCTCAATTGTCTTCTATTCTGGATAATGTAAAGACAGAGGCAAAAAAAAAAAAAAAAAAGCAGTCCAAGTTGTTCAGCCCTTTCCTGAGTCCCTTATCCCTAGGCCCCCTGCCCCCTCAGGCTGCATGCTCATACTTGCTTTAGTCTTCATTTTTCTGTCACAGTACCCAAACAAGCCCTTCTTACCCTTCACATCCCTACCAGATTCAGTTCCGAGGCTGGCTTGCCCAATCCCATCCCTACATAATCGGAGCCCCTCTGAGGGCAGCCCAAACCTGCTTCTACCCTCTATGCCTTTCCTTTTTGCCTCAGCTCAGTCAGCAGCTCCCTGCCCAGCCAAGCGGCTCCCTGCCATGCACACCTCAACTTCTGCACATTGGAAAGGACCATCCCTGTGCTCTGAAGAGCTTGCCACTGAAGACCAATCAGCTCTCCAGCCCTTCAAGGCAGTCAAGTAGTGTAACAACCTATCATGCCAGAAAGACTTGACTGAGGATGTTTTGTTATAAAGTCAAACAAGAAAAGTATTACCTGGTACCACTGAGTTGTGGTTTTCATAGTCAACACGGATTTTATTAGCCCTCAACCTTAGGGCAAAACAACACTTAAATGTATTTACCTGCAATATCATCTGAAGAGTCTTCATCCTGTGGCCTGTTAGGCCTTTTGCTTCTCTTTGTTTTCTCAGGGTTGGCTCTTGATGGATCTTTCACCCGCATCTGTTATATACTAGGAAGGAGAAACAGAGTTTGCTTTATTGTCTAATCGCTTTGTCAGGTTTATTGAGTTTAAACTCTAAAAGTGAAGATCAAGTCACATATTCAAATCTCCTGAACACAGTTTTAGACTGACTAATGTCACCTATTTTGTAATATAAAATATGAAGGTGTTAATAATAGCTCTTAAGAATGCTGTAAGATCAGTTTTATTACATGACATTACAAACTGTATCTGCACCTACAGGGGACATTCTTCCAAGCAGCAGTGGTAAGTATCTGGGAGAACGCAATTTACTTTATTTTTGTCATTTTAAACTACTACAAAGTTCCAGCCTTAGGTTCTTGTAAGTTACTAGTAACTTCATGGTAAGAAAAACTTCATTAAAATAAAAGCTTCTCATCTCTAACATACCTCCCTTGGTAAAGGTTTCTGTTACCATTCACCCATGCACATTCCCTAAAACCTTTTGAGTAATTTCAGACAGTTAAATCAAATGCAAAAGTCTTCTGATTCTTATGAAACTGTCCTCAGCTACCAGTAAGAACAAACCGCAGTGTGAGCTGACTCCTCTATTACTCATCAGAGAATCCATACAAATGAATGCTCTCATAGGAAATTAATAAAGGAGTCCTAAGAGAAACAGAACTCAATTACAAATATTTTCCACCAAACTTAAAAAAATAAAATCCTTCAGAGATTTCAGCATACTGTCATTTAATCAAAAAACAAATCTGAATTCACTGGATCAGTACAGCTGTGCATCACACAGCTTCCGCAGTTTAGTTTACAGGATGTCTTTCAATAATATGCTTCAGAAAAAAAAACAAAGAAAATTATGTTTTATTTTCCAAAAACATATGAATACATGACAATCAAACACTCATACACTGCAGACCTATGAGCAATTCTATTTGGAAGACAATGTTGCAGTACCACATACAAGTTAATAACGTCACCTGCCCCACTGATACCATCTTTAACTGTGCTACCGCATTGCTGCGCCAGAAACCTCTGAAATACTCTACACTTGGGAACAGCAAAAGATATATCCTTACTATAGATCAAGTAAATAAGTTTGTCAAAGCTTATAGTTTGTCCATCTAAGTTTTTAAATCTTGATCTTGGTATTCCTTCCCCTTTCATATTTGTAAAGCCCATCGGTGGAACAATCTAGATTCCAACATTCCATAGAGTAAGAAAGAAACCTTTGCTCTCTGCTTCCTTGCAATTCATTTTTTTGTGAAATGCTACATTTACATCACAGTCAATGTATACTATATACTGCCATGTTCCTCAATTACAGATTTCCAAAGTTTCTGTACTTAAGGGTACGAAGCTTCATATGCTTAGACATTCAAGTAAATAATGCTGCTAAATTCAGGGTTGTTGACTTTGCAGGTTTGCACTTCAAGCTCAAGCAGTCAGAAAGATCTGAATACTCCAGCTCTTGACTACATATATCCAACAACATTTCAAATCCTTGATGTACATCAAGAGCCATGCAACACAGCAACCCCAAAACAGTACAAGGTGCTTCAGATCCAAACGATGTCAAGTGTATATTTATCTCTACCTTGGGATCTCATGATATACATACACATAAGCTTCCACAGGAAACCTTGCATCACCACTTGTTGCACTGCAACTTAACCAAGCACAAGATTCATCAGGACATTCACCAGACAGCAAGGCTGATACAGCTGCTGTTAGAAAACTGAGGATTTTATATCATATTATGTAAACAGTTAATAGCAAAGGCAGCAAAATGTCCTCCCTAAAGGAACATAGCCACGTTTAGGTTATTCAGCATTGACGTAAATGATGTACCAGTTCATTTCAGCACAAAAATTCTTTATCTATTTGGACAGATTATGTAAGCTGTCCAAACCACAGCTTTCACCCAAACGAAAGTCATTTCAAGATCTCAGATAACTTTACAAAAGAACGCTTTTGCCCCCAGCCAGCTGAAATACAAGCAAGTCTTTTCCACCTCTGAAAGCCCGTGGCCAGCAGGCCAGCGGGTACTATCCGAACAGGGCGGGAGCAGCCCACTGCTGGAACCCGCTCTCTACAAGCCTTGAGGACATGTGGAGAAGACTGAGTGTCAATTAGTACCAAGAATGATCTGAAATGTGGCATTTCTAACTGAATATAATCAACGTGGCATTAGAAACAAACGCTGGCAGGAAACCCAAGCACTGACGCTGCAGGCTTGGGAATCCACCGACCAACCCAGAGACTTCGCAGTCATCTTTGAGTAAGAGCAGGCACAGCAAAAGATAACATGGACCATTAGATTAATCAATTTTCATAAACACACGCACTGAGGCATCCATCAGACAATGTTTACTGACCTGAGAGCTCTCAAAAAAGCCACAGAATATCAAGGACCTAGCCAGCCAGGGTTTGTGCCTGATTTTGAAAAGCGTGGAAGTGGGATGAATAAGAACACAGTAGCTACTCAGCAAGCATCTGAGACACAAGTAGCATAGTATAGACACGGCACTATTTGACCTCTTCCAGCACATTCAGGGACAGAAAACATTACACGTAAAAATTTTAATTTAATGACTAAAATCACGGCCAACAATTCAGACTCAAAACTCTTATGCCAGCCATGCGATTATTACCTTTAGTCAAGAAAAATGAGGAAGAAACGTAAGGTGCTTCAGGAATTCCTTCCTAGACCTGTTCCAGTTTACGTGAAATAAAATATTAATAGTTTATTGAAATGAAAGCCCTGAACAAAAATAGAGCCAAAAAGAAGCATAGAATACAGCTAAGAAAAAATTAAGAGAGAAACTCTCTAGGTTTCTCTTGGCCATAGAAGCAATGCATTCAGGACAAGCAGGCAGAGGGGAAACAGACAATTTACATGAAATGAACTTGATACACTGAGGATTAAATACCTTGGCAATATCCCCATGATTTGTCTCTTTCCAGGCCAGTTTCCTTTTTTTTTTTTTTCTGAATACGTTCAAAGACTAATTTGTGGCTACAGTGATCAACTGAGGAACATACTGAAGGAGAAAGACTTCCTCCGAATACACAAGCAGGAAGAAGCCCCTGTAAACCCTTGCTTGGAAGTTTGTTTCTGTGACGGAATAACAAATGCAGTACGTTTACCATTTCCTATGCACAAAATCAAGTCACGGGGCAAAGGTATTCGTCTAATCAACCTGCCAAAAATAAATAAATAAATGAAGATTGTTGTGGTAGAAAAAGCTGAGTTCGGCCAGCATGTTACCTTCACCCTGATCTCTACTCAGCACATAGTAAAAATCTTAAATAAAAATTACTCAGTTTCATGGAAAAAAAATAAAGAATATGAATAGAAAGAGCTGAACCTCTTCCATTTAAACAATCATTTCATACAAAACTAAGAACTAGTATTTGCCAAACTTGTTCATACTCTTTGAGCTCTGCATACAAGAGTTTGAACTGTAATCATCACCACTTGCTATTCTTGGTTTACTTACTTTTTAAAAGACTCCTAATGGCAGCCTGCCTACAAAAAGCTGATTAAGATCAAAAGCTCCTCACTGTAACTGCTAATTTCCAGCTTTCTAGAAAGATCAAAACACTTCAAAAGCAGCAGAACAATCTGCCTACCTAATTTTAAAAGCTTCAAATTTGTCAAAGTGCCAAAAATCAACCTAAGATACCAGTGCTGAATTTGTTGACTTAAACCTAAGGCATGCCTAGTCTATTTTTAATGTAAGGTGTGCGTGAAATAGACTGTATTTAACACAAAAATGCACCCTCTTAGTAAAGTATACATTTAGAAACTACAAAGAGTTGGATATAGTTCCTAAAATTAGTAATTATTTCTTAAGTTTTATGTCTTACTGAAACTCAGTAGAGCTAGGACCAACAGAAGATACAAGGCCAGAATGAACCTGAATTCACTTTTCTTTGGGGAAAAAAATAAGCAGGTCTTTCCTCTTCACAGGATCCTCCTGCAGCAGAGGTGGAGAAGCAAACAGCCTTCACTGCCTGAACCCCTCAAAACCCATTCCCACCTTGCACACCTGACTCAGAGGTTAAGTCCCTCCTCCTACAACCCCACAGCTCACTTGCTAAATTGCAAAACGCGCAACCTCAGTGTGCTTCCCCACGCTGCAGCTTTGCTGTGGTATTTATAAGAACCGCGAAGCAGACCACCAGCGTGGCAGAGGAATAGCCTGCCACCCTGACGGCTGCCATATCGCTGCTTCCATTCCATCTGTCGAGACCCACTTCTTCTCTCATCTTATAATTAGGGTGCCAGCCCCTTCGGGCAAGAGTCGTATTTTTGTTCTTATCTGTGTAATGCTTATCACAACATTTTTCCTGATTCATGATTAACTGGGAGGATTATATTTGCATTACTAGAATGCAAAAAAATAAGATAAAAATGGCATAATAACCATTAGTTTATCTAAGCATGCTTACCCTACGAAATATAGTTAAATGGGTCTCCAGGTACTACTTTGGATATGGGAAATACTCTCCCAGTAGGACTGGTCATTAACTGTGAAACCAGTAGTGTTAGTTATTTCATCAGTGGGCATCTGAATTGAAAAGAGCTGGGGCAAATACGTTTACCTTAATTCCTCTTTTCAGCTGGGGTATGCTAAGTTCCAGCTGCCTTACCATTTGTAGTCAAACTTTCCAATTAAAATTATACAATTTTATGTTGCTAACGAAAAAAAATAAAATTGCATTGGGCTGGAAAAGCAATAGAGAACACAGAATCTAGCATTCCAAAAATTAGCACAGGGCTTTCATGTATCTTAACAGAACTGTACAGCTGCCAAGAGCAGACTACCACCAAAACACAGGGCTGTTGAACAGAAAAGATGTGCAGATTAAGTCAAAAGGTCAAGATGCTCTGTAGCATATTTGTGATGCGGCTTTATGAGCTTCCTTCTAACTGTGAAAGTAGAAAAAGACGAGACTTGCGCAGGTCAGAAATGTCAGATCCTCTGTGACTACTGCAGAACTGCCACATGTTTTGATGCAAGTTGCAAGTTGATATATTTTGGATGTCTGTTCAGAGCATTACCTGTGGCATTTTGGCTTGCTCGCTACTAGATCAAATGTCATACAACCCCAGCAAGAACCGCATCCATCATGGTCAGCAACTGGGCAGTGTCATCAATCAGTGGGCCGGGGCGCTCCGCGCTCTGACGGCCACCAAAACCTTTGCGGCAAACAAGCCCTCGCTGCCTGCTAGTGCAGTAAAAGGACCAGAACTCCTGACTGGTAGTGGCAGCCACACTTCTTCCCCTGGAAAATGTCATCTGAAATTCTGAAAGCGTCATCTCCAAGATTTCCCAGCCCAAAGGCACATCACACATCCTACACCATCACTAGAGCTCAAACGCCAGCCCTGACATCGTATTGCAGCCCTAAAAGGGTGAGACACTCACGTACTTTTGCAGAAGTGAGACGGAGCTGTCTGACTACTGGATACAACTTTTCAAGTGAGATTAAACATCCCATAGCATTATGTACTTCTATTAATCATTCTTTATTCATCTGTCCATGCTACGCACGGTCTGTTAATGTTCATGTCTGCATCCTACACAATCCTCTTTGTATTTGCTACTGCAACCCACTCGCCACACAAAAACTACTTCTAATGATGAACAGATCCAGGTGTGTCCAGAAACAGGAACAGAAAGAGCCCTTAGCCGGCTTTATGACTAAAGTAAACACAAGGATTGAGTGGATAAAGGAGTAGTTCTTTGATGACATATTTTTGCTGGCACTTCATAGCATAGGTTTTGTTACTGTCTTACGGAAAAATTCAGGGATTCCTCTCAATATCCAACTCATAAAGCAAATCCAACTTTAGCTTATGCTCTCTATCCTACTTCAAACATATTGTCAAAAACATGAACACGCCAAGAGGAAAAAACATATGGGCTGACGTGTTCATGGTCTAACATGGATGTTCCCACACATTCACAGATATCCCTGAAAAAGTGAAATAAATACCATAAAAAGAGCCACAGCTTGTAAGTAATGATGTTGGCCTGCAAATGAAAACTTCGTATGTGAAAAGGCAGTCGGCTGACAGCTGACAGACTAAGCAGTCACATGGTATGAACAGTGATGCAAAGAGTGCCATCACCACAGAAAATTTGAGGGAATAACAACCAAAACAGCTGGAGAATAGGCTGAACTCTCAGCGTCCTGGCAGAATAGCCATGGGACAAAAACTGGGAAAAGAGTCTTTCAAGGTGTCATAAGGGAAAACAAAAGGCAGTATCAGCAAAGGATGAACTGGAAAGACATTGTAAAGTCCAATTTTTTAATTTTTTTTTTTAAGTCAAGTAATAGCAAGTAACGAAAATGAACTATGGTTGTGGCATACTGCATGAGATAGCAGACTGAAGCCCACCCAAGATAATACTTAAGCTGAGAGACTCAGCGCCAGAGACTCATGCAGTCCCCCGCCTAAAGGGCTGAGTCGGAGCAGATCCCAGGAAGACGAAGACTATGCAAAGCCTTCCATCTACTTTGGAAGCTGCAGGAGTTAACTAATTAATGGTGGTAAAACAGATAAAAACAAAGGACTATGAAAAATTAGCCTAGGCTTTCTGAAAGTCAAAGTCTTGCCGCCGAGAGCAAAAAAAATCATTCTATCATCTTCCTAGGTACAAATTGCCCCAGTTTGTTTTGATGACATGTCTAAAGTAGAACAACTTGTCCTTGATCTACGATTGATGTTCACAGCAGAACCTGGGAGACGCCAGCTGTATTTCTGTGAATTTGGCGGAAACAAAACTACAGAATACCAGTTCTTCAATATTTCATGAAGAAATCTGACAAAATATTTACAACTGTAGTAAGCTGTGGAGTAGGATATGCCTTGTAAAATTGCTATCAACCTGGAACATGTGTGAGCCGCTCCTGTACCTCCATCTAAAATGCGTGAAAATGAGATGGGAAGGAACCCTTTAAAACATGAGTCTTCCTGTATAAAAGGACTGTTTAATGGAATTCGGAGACACCTGTAGCCAAAGACATCATGCAGCAAGACACTTGAAGTTACTGCCATCCGCTTCTGCTTTCCTGACATCTTTATTCTCATACTTCTGTGTTTAACAGGCAGCCACACACATACCCTGTTTAACCGTGCGAGTAGCAGCGGATCTATAGCAAGAGCAGGATGAACTCCTAAAAGCATACAGACAGCAGGAGACTGAAGCCCTACAAAAATCCACGCATCACAAACCGAAGCATGAGCTCAAGTACAGCGTGCAGAGCTGCCGCTGTGGGTCTATAGCACCGTATTTCTGACGAACGAGGGGCATCACCACCAGCTCCACGCTAGATTTCCCTCCCTGGGAAGCCAACCCGGCGTACCAGGGAGCCGTCCCTGCGCTCCGACCGCCGGCACATGCTGCTGAGGGCTCGGAGGGAGCAGGCGGCACCGGGCTGGCATCTGCTGCGCTGTCGGGACCCGGCGTGCCAGCCCGGTGACACGGGACGCCACAGCCACTTCAACGCGTGCCTGCTAACGCAAGGCGAAGGCAGCGCATGGCCGAGCCCAGCGAGCTGCGGGGCCACCGGTCCCCTCCCAGCCCTCACCGGGACGCCCGGGGGAGCCTCACCCTACACGCACGGCACCGGCTGCTCGGCCCCCGGGGCTCGCCGCGGGTCCCCGACCTGTCCCCCGTCCCCCGTCCGTCCCCGGGCGGCTCCGCAGGCCGCGCTGCTGCCGCCGCCATGTCGCGGCGCCTCGGCCCTCCCGGCCCGGCCGTGCGCTGCCGGGCTCCAAGCTCCGAGCTCCGCAGCGGAGCCGGCCCCGGCCCCGGCCCCGGCCCCGGCCCGACCGCGGCCTCCCCCCCGCGCTCGGCCCGCACTCACGGAGCGGCGGCGGGGCGCGCAGGCAAGGAGCGGCGGCAGGAAGCGGCGGAGGAAGCTGGGCCGCAGCCAGGGCCCCGCCGCTCCGCTCCCCGCCGCTCCGCTCCGCCCGGCGCGGCCCGCCCCCGGCCTCGCCCGGGACCAGGGGGCCGGGCTGGGGCGGCGGGAGGGGAGGGAGGGGAGGGAGAACCGGGGGGACCGGGACCGGGGCAGGCAGCGCTATGGGGAGGCTTGTGCGGGGGTGTGGGGGAAGAAGGAGCTGCCTCCGGCGGCCGGGGATGGGGGTGTTACACGGGCACCGAGGGTCGTCCCCGGACGGTGCGCCTCAGGCGAGCTCCAGGGGGAGATGAGAGTGAGAGCACATCCCAGGCTGAGCTACGGGTGTGCAGCGCACGGGGTCTTCAGGCTAAACCCCAAAACGTGTCCGGGCATCCCGGGGGGCACCTTTATTTGGACAGGAGGCAAGTCTGAAGCAACGACCTGGAGTTTCGTTTTATCAGAATACCGTTATCACAGAATCGCAGAGTGGCTGAGGCTGGAAGGGACCTCCTGAGATCATCTAGTCCAACCCCCCTGCCCAAGCAGGGCTGTGAGAAAAATCTCAAATAATTTCTTCAGACGGGATCTTCTGTGAAGCTATTTTACTCGCGATTGCAATGGCAGGCATCCTGCCAATTGGGAGCACATTTTAGTAAACAAATCATAACCTTTTATTCCCTATTACCCAACACCTGATCACCTCCCCTGTTTCCTCATTGGCTGAGTACTACAGGTTCACAAGCTACTCGGTGCTCCTCTATACCATATATGTACAATTTTTTTTCTTCAACCCTTTAATTTCTCCTTTTTCTTTTTTTTCCCTTTCTTATGTTTTGAGAACTTGTGATCTTTGTTTTACTGTTCTCACACTGCTCATCCTGTTTTTCTCAAGCTTCTGCCTTATTTTGGAACATTGAGGCCTTCTACTGTCCACTTATCTACTTGGCATTTCTCCTTGTTATGACTACACATCTACCTTTGAATACAGACAATTAGTTCTCTACTGCAAAAACACAACTTAGTTTCTCACAGGGCCACCTAGAGCATGGCATGGAGTAGAAAAAAAGGGGGGGAAGGGGAGCATTACTGTGGGACTCCCCAGAAAACAAGGGTGGAGAACCTGTAGTGGATCTACCAACAAACAGACTTTAGGAATGGTTAGGGAACCACACGGAAGCCATGGGCCTGAGCAAAGACAAGTTAGCAAGAACAGTATTGTTGAAAGAGGTTGACAGACCAAGCAGGGTTTGATTTAGGTAGGAGGAATTCTTTAGGCACTGTGATGACAGCGGTGACCACTGAGCACAAGGATCAGAAGGCAGACTGCAGGCCATGTAACAGATGAGCACCAGGCCTTAATTGTGAACACCACGTTCACTGAATGTGAAAAGGGGGAAGAATATGGAGCAATAACTGGGAAACAAATTGGATCGAGAAGGAGGTTCTTCCTTGTCTTCATGGGAGAGGTTAAAGACTTCTTGCACTGCAAGAGCAATAAAAAAATTAAAAGGTTAAAGAAAGAAGGAAGGGGAGCTGAACACAGAGCAACAGTGTGTGATGTAAAGGGGAATATATTTACTGAGTGCAAGAGAGAATATCTGGAGCAGGTAGAAGAATATCAGGACAGTGGCAGAGAGGGAAGGCAAGCAGAGGAGGTGGGAAAGATGAGGAAGTTTCCCCAAAGAAATGGACTGAATCCTGTGCAGAGTGAGGACAGAAGTCTTTATGCACAGACTTCCAACACGTTGGGAAAACTGGGATATGTAAAGCATGGTGAAGGATGCTGTGGGAAAGAGAACTGCCAGTATATGGGAAGGCTGAGAGTTTGGTTGGAAAAAAAATAGATGATAGTCAGAAGAAAGTATAGTAATAGAAAAATCAGAAAGGAAGTGACACTTGGTGAAAGCCTAGGTCTGTGAACCTTACCTTTGATCGATGGTGACTTCAAGTCATATGAGAAGATGATGATACAGAACATGCAAGGGTAAATGTGACTAAACAGTCAGCTGGCAAATGAAGCCACCACGTATCAGTGTGGGATTCTGTACAGAAATTGAGATAGTCCCAAAAGGTGAAATGAAGAAAGCTGCTGAGAAGAGGCTGAGAAGAGGCTAAATGGCAATACCCCATAGGTGAGAGGAGAATAGAACGTGCAGAGTTATTAGCAACAGTGATTTATGTGATACCGTAGCAAGGATTGTTCACTGGAATATTCCTGCTCATGATTCTCTCTTCTATCCGTTCATTAAGTTGTTGCCTACTGACTTAACCAGATCTTGCAAAAGATGCCTTGTGAATTGTTCCTATTTTTGCAAGCAAGCTAGTGTGTTCTCTGTGTGTATGTGCGTGTGAACCAGGGTCAAATTAAAGCCATAAATTAATTTATAAAAATAGGACCCTATATGAATATGCATTTCATGTGAAAAGCATTGTGACACACCACAGCTCACGTTTAAGTTCCTCACAGCAACACATGCTGTAAATGGTCTTTGGTCATTATTTTACAACAGGTAAAATATGTAGTAAAAAATAACTCAGAAGAGGGGGTATTTTATCTACCTATATCTTGTTACAAATGGGAAACACATAAAACTTCGACTCATATATAGATATACTGCTTCAAAGAGACAGTTTGCAAATGTCTGTCACGGAGGCCATATGGAGAGGCTGGCAGAAGGGCAGCTAGTGAACCAGCTATACGTGCCAGCTTCGATTTGTCACACGTATCGGCACTGAGAAATATTTTTGTTCTCCTTTTGAGAAAGAAAACTCTCATTAGTGAAGATTCAACGACGGAGTCCTCAAAATGTAGTTATGACAGGAGAGGATCAGCATGGTCACTTTTAGACTGGCATCACCAGTACGTAGCAAGCACACTGTACGTACAGGCTGAAAGCACGTCGAGTGAGCTTAAAGCACGTCGAAACGCCCTTTTTTCGGTGCGGCGGCCCTATCCCACACGGAGACCTTGGAGCTGGGAACGAGGTCCCACAGCCGGTGCTGACAGGGCTCGGCCGGGCACGGCGCGGTTCCCCTGGGCAGGGCGCCCCGAGGCGGGGCAGGGCTGGGCCGCCGCCATTTTGCGTGCGGGGGGCGGGCGGATGGCGGCCGGCGGCTGGTGCGGGCACCGAGCGGTGCGGGCCCTCCGGGCGGCCGGCGGCAGCCGCTGGGGGCGGTGGGCGGCGCCCGGTGAGGCGGGGGGACCCCGGGGGGATCCCGAGGGAGCTTTGTCACCGGCGGTGGCCTGCCTTGGGGGAGGGAGGGAGCGCGGGGCTCACGGGCTGCGCCTCTCTTGCAGAGCCCAGGGCGGTCGGTGGCACCTCCCGCAGCCTCTGCTCCCAGGGGGAGCGCGGCGTTTCCTACGAGGAGTTCAAAGAGTTGAAAAAATCCAGCGTCGTCCACATAGATGTGCGGGAGAGGTGGGAGGTTGACAGAGACGGGAAGATCCCGGCCTCCATCAACATACCGCGTAAGCTCTTCGTGATGCTCTGTAGAAACGTTTGCTCTTTTGGTCCGGTTGGTGGTCCGGTCTGTGGACAAGTGGTGATGACATGCAAGGAGAAGCTGTGCTAAACGGTGTCGAATACCCTGGGAGACTAAACCTTTTTTTTTTTTCTTCCCAGAGGAATTTGAAACCTTAAAATGTAAGCTTATTTGTGGGTAGAGAATATGTGAGACTTTATTTATTTTTTTATTTCACAGTGAACGAATTAGTGGAAGCTCTGCAAATGAACCCAACGGATTTCAGGGAGCAATACAATCAAAAGATGCCTGCCAAGTCAGACCATGTGGTTTTCTCCTGCTTTGCAGGATCAAGAAGCAAACAAGCACTGAATTTTGCCACGTCCTTGGGTTTCAGCAGGTAAGCATATGGCTTCCTTGTGTAAGGGCGGAATCAATACGAGTTCCCCCAGTAAGTAAACTACAACTCTCTCTGAGCTTCTTACGGGTATGGATAAAAACTTCAATGTGGAATATGAACAAAGAGATTAATATTAGAGTTAGACAACTTATAAACAGTACCTCCTTATGTCTCCACTGAACCTTGAAAGATGCAGTCTGGTGTTATGGGAAAGTGAGATGTCCTGTAAAGCAACCACACAGCAACTCTGCTTATATGCTGCAGGTGATGCCATATGCTGCAAGACCACGCTGATGCTGAAGGGTTCTTCAACCTCTTACGTCTCCCTTGCCGAGATGTTGCTTGTACAGCTTCATAAACGCTAGTTCTGACGTGCAGGATGATGATTGGAAAGGTAGAAGAGGCTCATTTTTGTAGAAGTAGAATCTTAAATTATATTAAATAGTTTATGAAACCACACTGTGTGTAGAATTGCAGTTTCACCTGTAGGTTCACCAAAGACAAAATATGCATTTGCTTTCAGTAAAGCAGTGCATTGTTTGCCAGGTATAAAATAGTGAAGGGACTAGCTAAAAAGACAACGAGATTGATAGCGTGAAAGCAAGAGCAGCATTGGGTTGGTAGAATTGTTAAGCCCATGACAGAAGGTGCTTTGCTGAATTGAAGACTATGGGTAGAATTTCAAAAATAGGTTTTTACTAAATTGCAAATCAAGAATTGGAATATCCTTGCTGATTGTAGTCAAAAGTAGGGGACTATGCCCTTGTTTTATAAATACATTGTTTTAAATATGTGCAAAATATCCTTTATCACCCGTTTTTCATATGGTGGGTTTTTGTTTTTTCAAGGCTGTTTTTTCACAGGCTTATGTCAGGCCTATGTAGCATGTAAGTGTGCAAGGAATTAAAGACCTTCATAACATCTGAAGTATTGGGCATAATGTCATGCAAATCTCCCACTGCATTGAGGTGTTTCCTTTTTTTTTTCTTGAAAAAAAAGGCAGCAAACTGTTTCTAGCTGTTACTACTTGCTTGGTATTTGATCTCCAGCATTGTGTCATTTGGAAGAAATGGGTTACAGAATACACTACTTGGATGCAGAGTGTTTGATGTTCCTTGTACTCTTGTCTGGCTGGTTGCACAGTGTACTAGTGTATTTGATTTCAGAGAATTTCTGTATGCTTTTTTCTCTATTTTTTCTTTTTCGTGTCCTTTTACATACCTTTATGAGGAAGAGTCTTCAGTAACATTCTATCTTCTGCAAACTTTCAGAGCTCAGCACTATCCTGGTGGCTTTGAGGAATGGGCAAAACGTGAACTTCCAGAGAAAAAGTGAAGATGACTGCCTCCATCCCTGCCCTACCTTCAGAATGCTTTGTAGATTTTAGCATTTAAACTACCTGCATTCCACTTTCAGAATACAGTCCTCTTCTGTTTTCTTGTGTAAATGGGCATTTACCTTTAAATAGTAATGCACCTAATGGCTTGATTAAAATTATATTTAAGGACTATGACATGAACAGATGTTAAATTTGTTTGATTTTTATTTTGTGCTATGATGATGCTAGAAGTATGTGAAAAGAATTTTGTATGATCTGCTTTATGACTGTTTAAACTAATGATGATAGTACACATAAAGTTATCCTTTCCAAATAACTGTGTTGGATAGTTTGTTTAGAATAACTGTAGTTTAACTATTCTAATGGAATTGGGGTAATTGTCCTAAGCACAGATTTATTACTCTTCATGTATAGTTATAATGTTAAAATATTTGATGTTATCAAGGCTATAAATAGAGTAGCAAAGGTTTAGGTTTGTACTATGTGATTGCAAGGCCAAAACTCCAATACCAGTCACAAAATACAAAGAGAAACTGCCCTGACGTTAGAATACTTGCTGTTTAAGATGTTGTGTGATTTCCTATTTTAAAAGGATATCCATTAATATACACTGATCTGCTTCTGCGCACAAGATGCAGTAGTGTTCAGTCAACTTGCTCAGTTCCCTCAGTAGCTCAGCATCAAGTGAGAACTTGCCTATATTTGAAGTTATTATTATGAAGATGTAGTCATCTTAGGCTGGAACACATGAGGTGTCCAAGGAAGTTACTTAACTCCCTTCCTTCTGTGTACATTAATTTGTATGTCTTAAACATGAAAAAAAACAAACCCACCCCCTCCACACCTATAAATTTGCATAGTCATAATTCTAAGGATTTTTTTAATGCTGTTAGCAGTTCAAAAGAGCTGGCAAAGCTAAATTGCTCTGGCCCCTAGAAAACTTAGCTCCTAACACAAAACTCCAGGACTAGCCAGGATGTCTTGAAAAGAGAATTAAAATTTCTGATTCTGCTCTCATCAGTATTGCAACATTCATTTATCATAGAGTTCTTTTATTCTGACAGGCCAGTCTGCATGGACAGCAAGGGACATAAAAAAATATACCCCACCAAGCTTAGGTAACAGACAAGAAAAAGTAACTGTTAGAATTTTATTTCCAATAAATTATGCAATTTTTTTCTAGAGGAGAGCACCTGTACATGGTACAGCCAACCATTAACTGTGCTGCCCTGACTATTTTACAGGGAGCGTTGCTTTCTCGTCTTTTCTAATAATTAGAAACCCAGTAGCAAAGCTGTCATAATAGTGAGTAACACACTTTTCTTCGAAGAATCATTGACTTTTTAGCAGTCTTACTGCACTATCTTATTTCCAATCCATTAAAAAAAAAGAAAAAAGCTTATGTAAAGAACCAGAATTAAATCTAATTTCCAAAATACTGGTTTAGTTTAACTGATAAATAATGGAAGTAAGATGAAACTAAAATGTCAGGATGTGTGGGTGTTACTTTGTTGTGGTCAATCACCCTGCAATTCTTGGTATCTTACTCTGAAGCATCTTTTTCAGATAGGATTGGGAGGAGTAACAGATGCCACCACATTTGTTGGCTTTGGCCAAATCCTACAGTCTTTTAATTTTGCCTGTTCAACATGACCTAGACTATCAATTTCACAGTGCTGTGGGCACATAATCAAAGATGCAACTGAAGCCCACTGTTGGCGGAGTCTCGCCAGGCCTCACCAGGGCTAATGCCGCCTTCTGATTTAAATCATTAAGGTCAGGTTGTATGGAAAATTTGAAATACACTGAAAACATTAAGCAAAATGTGTAGTTAATCATGCCTAGCTGTATTGACCATACCACCAAACTTCAGCATATAGACGAACAAAGCAGGGAGATCTAATCAACTACACTTAATCACGATTCAGTCATAGATGGCCAACGCTTCTTTTTGTTACTACAGCTGGGTTTGTTGGAAACATCTGAGAGTACACTGTCAACAAAACATTAACAATGGTTATATTGGGTCACACCATGATGTCTCATTCATTGTTTTCTGTTTTGCAGCAACCAGTAACAAACATCTGAGGAAAAGCATAAAACAGGATAAGCAGGTACTGATACAATACCCAGGTTATTCTCATTTAAAGTGAGAGTGCTTGATACTTCCTTCAGGCTTTGCATGTGTTGGTAGATTTGGATCTTTTGAAGAGTGGTTCTGTCTTACAAACTCAAGCCCAAGCATAGATGCTTTTTGCCTAGAGAAATGTGTGTGTTCTTTAACTAGTTACCCTATGAAGCTGTCACTGACTGGGTTTAAAAATTTAAGCCAGTCACGTTTCTGTGTGACGGGTATGTCTAAATGGGGGGAAATTAAATTTGTTCATGTTAGCATCACCTTTTAACAGATTTCCTTCAACATCACAGTAAACATACAAATACACTTAAGTTATCAATCAGTGAATGACCAGCCAATTACAGAAGGACATTATCTACAAAACCAGGATCTGTTATGTTGGTTTTTTTTGTTTGTTTTGTTTTAAGGGATCTGTTTTTTGAACCATGACACGTCACAGAGCAAGGGTTTTCAAGAACTCCCAATATTTTAAACCAGTGAAACGTGTTGCTTCAGGAAAAGAGAAGCTGGACAACAATGGTACTTCACTTTATTTTATTGTTCAATTTTTTATACTCGGGCAAGTCGGCATTCTCATTCAAAACAAAGTTGTACAGAAATTATTTAGAAACAAAGTTACCTAAAAATTGTTACATTTGATTTAGGCCAATTCCTGACTTCAGTGGGATATCTGCCTGAGTAAGGAACACAGGATATGGCCTTCTGTTTGAAAGAATCTCATTTTCTCCAGCACACAGTTAACCAAGGAATCCCATTTCAGTTATTCTAAAGAGTTGCTCCTAAAAAATCACAATTAAAATTAGCCAGTATGAAGTTCACCAAAAGCTTGATCCTCTTAAATAACCTCTATAATGAGCCACGTAAATTCACACTAACAGTGAAGGCAGACTAACAGTGTATATCTTTTGTACAAAAAAAAAATCCACAATAAAAAATAGCAATCATACCCAGATTTGTATTTGTTTGTAAAATATTCCAATTGTACAATACAGTACGTTTACCTGCAAAAAAAATAATCAAAGTATGTTGGTGGTTTTTGTTTTTTAATTCCTAACACTTGAAATGTTTAAGAAAACTGCAGAATCACTATACATATTGCACTTTTCTGGTATGCTGGGCTACTAGGCTTCAAGGCAAAAACATCCAGACATATCTACTGAATAAAACAAGCATTTTTCTAACCCCAAAAAGGAACTGAATTTCTTTCCTGCAGTTTTCATTAGAATTCTAACAACATTCTCTGCAGACTCTTCCAGGCTTTGTTTCTGAAGGACTGCTGTTTCACTGGTTACAGAATCCAGATTCTTTTAAAAAAAATAAAAAAAAAAATCAACAAAACTCTAGGTAATGGATAGGTTTAACATACAGTGCACTATCTTCCTTCAGTCACCAACAAAATGAAGACAACACAGGTCATTAATATAGTTACACTTAGGTTTCAAGGTTACTGCCTCTTTAAAAAAAAAGTTCACTTTAAAGGCAAGCTACAGTTTTCTCAAAGCAAATGAAACCAGTAATGAACTATTTGTTTTGAGTGGATAGTGTTAATCTTTTGCAGCTTGGTTTAAAATTTGATTCCTTACACTGAGAAATCTTAGTACGTTTACTCCAGCGTCAGAGAAAATGATACAGTTTTAAAGAAAAAGCTTTCAAAATGCTTGACACAAACAAGCTATTTACTCTTCAAGTTCTTTGTCAAAGATGTTACTAAAACCTTCCGTCCATTTCATGAACACAGGAAAGATCCCAGGATGTCTTGAGTCAAAGTGGTCCATAAAGAAATTCTTTGGAATGTCTTAAGATTGGCTGTAACTAGAGTTCTGGCTACCATTTGGACCCTGTTCTCCTTCACTGTTAGGAAGAAAAAAAGAAAAAAAGAAGTCTCAGAAAAGAAGTATCATACTGCATTTTTGCCTTTTTCAAATGAAAAAATGCAGCATTCTGGAAGCAGTAAAAGCCTTCTGAAGGAAAATATATAAAGATATATGCAAATAGATTAAGATATTCTGTGCAGCCTCACTAAAAATGCAAAGATTATTCTAAGCATGCATAAGTAATTTCAGCACGTAGCTGCATCGGAACGTATTGAAATTACTGTTCACATACACTGAATTTACTTCCGAAATCAACATTTCATAGTTGATATTACATCAGCTCATGCATAGGAATTTGCACGTGCAGATTCCTAATAGCAATATTTAATCACAGTAATTAACTCTGACAGCAAACAGGCGCTGTTCCAAAGAATCAGGCCCCTCCTTGGGGCCTCACAATGGTGTTTCTTTCATTTGCTAAGCTGTATTGATCACACTGCAATTACATTAACACTTTCCATAAAACAACAAACATTCTGCTTCGCACTAGCTCTTGAACAATCAGACTGTCTACTTATAACAGAAAGGGCTGTGTTGTAAAAGCACACACTATACCTCAAATTAAACATTTAGGCATGCTTAAGATAGTAGTCCAGATTTTCCCTATGAAAGGTACATTAAGTACAGTATATAGAAGGACAGTACCTGTTTGGAGGTGGTTTTGGTTTAGGCATTTTACTAAGAATAGAAGCCATCTCTTTCCTCTCATCAAAGTTCTTCCACTGCTCATACAGTTTCAGAATAACCCTGATTATTTCTAAAATCTGATTTGAAAGAAAATAGATTTTAAGGTCAGACAATAGCGACGTTGTATTTATCACAGTCAGTTTAAGTGTGCAGTTAATTAACTATGCCCCAGACTTAAATTAAGAAACGCCAATTTCAGATCAGAAATAGGCCCATCTCACGTATAACCCAGTCTGGTAATCACCCATTTCTGTAAATAGTTTTTGGTTTAATTGTGAATGGAAGCCTCAATGCTTTCACTCCCTCCCTCCCATTCCATTTTCCTCCCACTGTATTGACCACTTCTCCTGCCCCAAGAGCTGAAGGTTTTTTTATTTATTTGTTTCTACTGCTACAGCTTATACTTCGTGCCACCAGGAAAATAGACACCTGGCAGCACGACTACAGCTAGATAAGCACAGATTACCAATTAAGTATCTAATGACCGTCAGCATTCAATATGCATCAGAGACACAGTGTAAATAAAAAACAAATAAATAAAAAACAAACACTGGTCTAAGTCCTTTACTTCCAAAAATAGAGCCAAGAAGTATCTAAATTCTTTAAAATAAGAATCACTGAATGTTCATGTTCTGTTTCCAGACACACAAATATTCTCTACCAGTGTGGAAGCTTTCTATCTACTGCACCTCAGCTATATTAATTTCCTACTAAACTTCTAATGCAATATTCTACACAAAAGGTGGACAATATTTGGTTCATGATTTGTTTCACCATACACTGAATTAATAAAGTAGACTTTCTTCTTCCTAATTCATGGAGTTTGATTAAATGCTAGATCACTATCTATCCTTGAAACAAAAGTTACAGTTAGCTAAGAGGTCCCCGGTGTGTTAATGTTAAAAAAAAAAAGTATCATTGGTATGAGAACAGGGACATTTAAACATTCAAACATGTTTAACGTCAAGCTTATGGTAACCTTATCTGTCAAATATAGGTAGTTTATCCTGTGCTGTCAATCTATTATCACTCTGCTTTTGCATGCATGACAGTGTAATTCAGAGATCTTGATTCAGCATAGCATCCACACTGCTTAAATTTGAAGACGCATTCTGGAATACAAATACAATTCCAGGATATCATCAGTGGGATAAAGTGTAATACTGAGGGCACAGAGGGCAATAGTAAGTCTTATCTGAAATACTCTCTTCCATTTTGGACACTCAGGTTCAAAAAAGGTAAACTCAGACTGAAAAAGATGTGCAGAATGACACGGTGTGATAAGGGGAATGAGTATGAGTATAGCTTGCTTGCCTGAGCTAAACAAAGGTTACAGAGGGATGAATGCACTCAGGAAGTCAACCAAAGACAAAAGGAACTAGTTAAGTTGAAGAATATTATTGGTATCAGAACAACTGCACCTTAAAGTCTGATAAGTTTATGAAGTGGATTATTTGACATGAAATTTGCAATAGCAGGAAAATCATTTGAATAATCTTGGCATGCCCTCATTTAACACTGACTAAAGTCATAGTCCTTGTCATCCTGAAAGCGTCAAGAATGTTTTATACATATATTGACAGGGAGCAAATAAGAACATGTAGACAAGATACTGAAGGGTGAATCGGAAAACTACCCGCATTAGAATTTTGAAGTTAGAGTATCATTCAAGGTTGAATGATAAAAACTAGGATTTTTTTTTTCTGGCAAAAAAAAAATGCATGGGATATTGATTTTATATTTCAGTCTGAAAAATGGCACCACCAGCAGCACTTTGTCATTATGCAGCGTTTCAGTCTTGACTTTCAGGGCAGGGTGATAACCGAATGACCTAACTTCTTTTCTCTCCTACCTAATTTCAACAGTGCGTAACGTGATCGCTGAATGAAGTTCAAGTCAGTATCTCACACATGCAAGACAGATTTATAACCACTGCTAACATATCTGGTCAGTCCATAACAGGTGGCAGGAGGTAAAAAGAGTACCTTTTCCATATCCACAGATAGCTCAGCAAACCATTGCCTTGCATCCTTCTGCTGGACAACACAGGCCACATGTAGGCAAGCTGCAAAGATCAGGTGACATGAATATTGAACAAAAATCCACTCTCAACACATTTAGAAACATCATATGTCAGGCAAAATACTATGGAGTTCAGCATTCTTCATTTCCTCTGCAAACAACCTCATCCAGTTTTCAACAGAGAAAACTCTGGATTAATTATCCAATTTTTCTTCAAGACTTTCTAAATGGCACGACTACGCTGCCACTACTGTATGAAACAGACTGGAGAAGCTTATGAGGGCGTTCTAAGGAATACTTGTTATGAGACAGCGTGCAGAAGGCATCCATTTAAACAAGCCAGGGATATTGCTTGTGTTACTTACCTAGAGCTATCATGAAAGGAGGGTACAGCAGACAAAGATCAGTTCTATATGTGTCATTCACTATCCTCCTGTGCAAAACAGAGCAAAAATTCACCTTTAGACTATGAGACTCATAAACTGTTGTCAGTTTTAAAATGTTTTGTCAGTTTCCCGAACTGTAGAAACAGTAAGTCTGCAGGGCAAAATAGAGCAGCTGAGATCTCTCCCCTTGTAAAAATCTAATAAAGACTTTAATTGTTTTCCTTGCAGTCACAGCAGAAGTTTATTTGGAAGCACTATGTTATAGCATCACAAATATCATTCTGCAGAGGGTGTTCACCTATACCATAAAATAACTATCCCCATTTCACAAATAAGCGAGTTAAGGCAAACATAAAGGCAATATTTTTTTTATCGACTATCTGTATTTGAGAAACAATTAAAGTATTTAAGGAGTTCTGCTTAACCTAGTTAAGAAACAACTTACTACTTCTACCAAAAGCAGATGTTAACAGAAAGAAAAGTTGTCTACTCATAGTCATCATTCAATAGCATAAAAAAACTGTGCTATTAGAGCTAGTCTAATAATAAAAACTAGACCATTTCAATTTAAAACCATTAGAGAGGGTTAAGAGACAACAAGGACAATAATTTAATCCAGTAACATATACCTGCATAGGTTAACTAGGGTACTCTTTGTAATATCAAGCCTGTTATTGCTTAGCCACCTCTGAAGCATAACTGTTCAACACTTGCTTTCTTGCTGAAAGGAGGCACTATTATTAATCACTGTCTGCATTACCATGCAAGAGGTAGCAGCATGTCTTCTTGGCCCATATCTTGCACATACTGGAGCAAAGGTCTATATGGATGATACACTATCAAACAGCAGTCCTAGGAAAAATATCAACGGGATAAAAGTTAAGATTACAACAGAGAATGTATTGTCAGCTCACATTAAAGACATTTGATTCACAAATCAATTACTGTCTTTTTGAAGTAGCATTATGACACCTAACCCTGCTATAATGAGGGCACTGCTCTCTCTAGAATACCATTATATAGCATGGTTGCCAGTCTGTCAATGTCTTTTCCCCAAGAGACACAGAAAGCCACATCTGCAGCACAGTGAAACCTCATTTGCTTACAAACCTGTAATTCCCACTTGGAAATAAAAAACACTGCCAGAAAACAGTCTGTCACTAAATACCATACATGGAAAGCATGCCAAAATAATTGACACTGGTTTGGAAAGAGGAAAAAAAAATCCAGGGCCCTGAAATCCTTCTTTTCCAGGCCCAGGTTGATGTATACAACAAGGAATAACTCACTGAAAGAAGTCAACTGCATGGATATTACAGGGAAAAGCTGGACACTGAGAGACAGTTATTACAGATACTATATATTGCATAGCATATTGGAAAAATAAGTTAATTCCCAAAATGTAACTTTTTGTAAATGCAGTTACTTGTGGTGAAACTCCAATATATAAAACACAAGAGCTAGTGACATATATACCAGGGGTATCAAAAACTAAACGTAAGCAGGATATCTAAAAAGGGATTATAAAATCAGTAGACATTCAACACAGCAGGAATACGACTATGTTCTTGACTGGTCATTCTTCTGAGCAAGTAAGGACACCAACATCCTACTCTCTGTTTTAGAATTTTGTAATGTACTGTTACCTCTCTTTAAAAAAAAAAGAGAGGTGAAAAAAAGAGCTTAGGGTTTACTCTTCCCAGTAGTGCTCCAGACACTAGGACACAGAGATACACACGCTCCCCGTCCCCACTGCTCCCACAATCTGCATTATTTCTGTTGAGCAATGCAAACTTCAATGCAAACTGTTGAGAATGTCCTTGCTCAGCCCAGATGACAGCACAGTTATTATGGCATGCTGCTGAAAATGTACATGTTAGATCTACATGAACATCATTCTAAAATTGGTGTGAAAAAAAAAAAAAAGATGACAGCACGATACATATTCCATGGCACAAAATTCAAAACATTTTAAATAGGTAAAGAGTAAACTGAGATGGCAGTAAAAGCAGAAAACCTCACCTACCATTAATTCTAAGAGATAGAATTCACATTCTAGTATCTGCAAGGAAGTAAAAATCACAATTAAACAGTAGCATGTTTCAGATAGCAGAATGAATTAATAGCATCCAGCTTAACATCATGAATGCACAGGAATTCTCAACACCTGTATTTTCAACACTCCTGACTGCATTTCATAGGAAACTACAAAACCAAGCAAAAATCAAACTACTATCGGGCATTACCTTACCACCATTATAAATGAACCCCAGTCATAATAGCAATGCATTTGAACCATTTGGATCAAGATTACTATCAAAGACTATTCTACTGGCAGTACTCATCTGAGATCTGTTTTAAGAAGCAAGCAGAAAATTGTTCCCAGTTTATAAGCACTTAAAAGAAATACAGAAGTCCTTTCCTAGAATTAGAGCTTTTTCAGCATGCCACTAACATGCCAAATCAACTTTTCATGTACTTTCATATTTAATTTCATATGAAATATTCTGTACAATTGTAGCAATTTAAGAAAAACTCTCCTTTTCCATAGAGGCAGTGATATATTAGTTATATCAAGATAAAGACTCAACTATGCTACAGGAAAAGTACTCCAAAACATATTTTCATTTGACTTTACCTTAAGTGCTTGTGATAAAATTGCACTGCTATTTTACAAATATTTTGTATTCTGATATATAATTTGGCTTTCTAAGTTTGGTGAAAAGCAAAATCACAAAAAAGTAGCACTTGTCATAGTCAACACGAATAAATAGATGCATTTACTTTCAAAATACTACAACATAAAGCAATACTGGTTTCAAGAAAGCCTACAGAATTCTTTAATATTGAGACTGAGAATGCCTTGAAAACCACTAGTAAGTTTAAATTTTAAATAATAAATAAAAAAAATTTCGAAAGCCATTACATTTTACAGGCAAAAATAAAACTGCTTTCTGTAGGCTAACAGAATGTGCAAGCTTGGAAGCATCCCAGGTGCAAGGACTATTTATCTTCCCTGGAGCAATGCACTTGTAAACAAAATGATTTAAAAAAAAGTTAAATCTCTTTTATCATCATACCGCATAAAAATTGGTATTTTAGTCACTCAGTCGCTTCAGTTCTCTTGATAGCATTCCTTTCACCAATTTAAGGAAAGGAAGTTATACAAGACTTAGTACTTTTAAAATTACCTTTTCTAATAATTAATTTTGGTTTGATTATGAGCAACCCGACATATCAGTGTGAAAATATTTCCTTCCTAGAATTTGAAAGGATAGCATTTCCTCCTAAAAATTACTTGCCTTTTAATTTTTTTTTGATTAAGTTCTAGTTTGTAGAGCATACTTACATGGTTCATCCTATAAGGAAACTCCTTCGGAAAGGCATACGAAAACCTAGTTTTCACTACAGTAAAAAGAAACCATTATGTTAAAAGTGATGCAATTAATACTTCTACTAATTTCTCATTCTACTAATTAATCTCCACAGCGCCCTTTGAATCCAGCTGGCAGCAAAACTGCTTGCAGCACGAAAATGTTTGGTTTTAAAAGAGAAAAGTTAAATTATAAGATTTAAGATCCTGAAAGGGCAAGAGAAATAAACCCCAAACTCACTTTTTTCCCAAGTACTCAGACAGACACTTGTCTAATGCTCTGGGCACAATTAAATCTTCTGGTTAAATGCCTCTAGCTGTATGGGTACCTAACTTCCTGCAAGTTATCATTCACATAGCTGCCTACCTACTGATGTCACTCCAATCTAGAGATCATTCTCTGATCTCATTTCCAAGACAAAACCCAAATGGAATTTTCACGGATTTTTTAGGTAGACTTGATCCTTCAACATGCAAGATTTTAAACCATATAATGAAGACTTAGGAAAGCAAGATGGGAAATCTGGGTGGGAAGGAGCCCAGCCAAGAGATCCTGTACGCACATACTTGTAAAAATGTTGGATGTGCAAAAACAAGGCTCAAATTAAAAGCAAGAAGTCAATTCACCACAATGCAAATATATGTCCGAGGGACTGGATTATGAGATTTTTCAAGGGTGTTTCTCTCCTTTAGTTTTCCCACTTAAAAGTATCTACTTAGGCACATGATACAATTCAAGACGATCTTGTCTTCAAGAGAACATTCAAATATATCCTCAGTTTTCTAGTTTATGATGATCCCTGATATAGATACTTAATTATCCTTGTGCATTTTACAAGGAGAATGGGTATTCAGTGCACCATTAAGAATTATGTTAAGCAGCAAAAGAGTGATCTGAAATTAGATTGCCGAGCAAAATAAACTTATATATACTTGAAGATGTGGATTTGAGATTTCTACAAGTGAAACGTGTAAAAACTATTTTAAGTCCATGTTCTCCAAAGAAAAACAGGTAACATCAAACATTTGCAGTGCTGTGCACTTCCAGGATGTTAATGGCAGTCAATTATGAATTAATACTACTGCTGGAAAATCCATATAAAACTCACTTGGATAAAAAGATTATCCAATTCACTTGGATAAAAAGCATTTCAACATTTAGACCTGTGGTGGACTTTGCAAAAATTATTTGCTGTAGGACAGTAAGGTTAGGCTGATGGTTGGAAATTTTAATGATTTCAAGACAGAGAAGAATGCATAAGACAGTCTTCTTGAGAAGCACGCAAACTAAAGAAATGCATAGTAAACACCAAACTGAGGGGAAAGTATGGATACAAGACATTTGTTTCCACAAAACACGCTGGAGACAACCATATGGAATTGTCCTTTTAGTCAGCTGTGGAAATGGAGAGAAAAGTTTTTGAAGAGTTTGCAAGAAACCAATCTGAGGTACCTTCCTTACAGAGGAAGCCTGTGGTACCAATTCCAACATTTCTACCCAACAAAAAGCAAACCGACCACTACTATGCTAGTCAGTTTGTACTGCTATTTTCCTTTTACTTGTCACATCTCATCTTTTTTCTCCTTTTGTATTGAGGCCTCCAAAAAAATGGATGTGTGCTGATAAAGCATCTCTGGTATAGGGAGACCAGGTAGATTAAAAGACTCAAATGCTAGGAAAAAGCCCATCGTTTTTTGTCCCCACTTCCATAAAAATGCAGAGCGCTCATTGGGGCATGCAGGGATTTTCTCTATCTGAAGGAAGAACCACGAGGGTAATTTTCTGTGGGATTCCAAGCCTTGGGATTTTCAGAAATAGCATGGCTCAAGAGTAGAAGTCAAAGCAAAATCAACTGCTGCATATTTGCCAAAATGCATCTAAGCTTCTAATTCGTGTACTGAAACAGCCACACAGATTTGTGCTTTGAGATGCTTCCTCTGTAAAAATAGCGCTTTCATTGCTAAATCCAGTACTGGTCTTGGTCAAGCTGGCACTGAAGATGTGTTTCAGTTCCTGGTGGTGGAATTGTCATACGGCCAGCCCCATGGACTGATACACTTAATGCATGCGGAAGCTACAGATGCAGCCAGTCACCTGTCCCCTCAGCAGCTAAGAGTGATTTTGAAAGCACTGACCTACATTTTGAAGAGCATAGTGACAAACGGCCTACTGAGAGCAGCTGGACCTTCTGGGTCAAATTATTGCATCTAGTTAAGAAAGCCATCACTTCCAGAACTTGATGGATGAGATGCAAGTTACAGGAACTGGGAAATATAAGGCAGGTGGGAAAGACAGAAAATTAAGTAACTACAGTATGATTTTATTGCATTTTAACTTTGTGAACAATATTTAGGTTCTAAAATGTACGTTTAGAAATAAGTATCATGTATAAAGACTAATTTTATGACGGTTAAAAAGGATTTAAAGTGTTAGAAGGTGTGTAGCCTAGTAAAAATTCTGCAAACAGGTATTTCCATGGAAACATACCCGTTATAACAGACAAATAAAGACCAAGGTTTTCAATTCTATCTTTGAGCAGTTCAGAAATGAATTTACTACTTATTAACAGTCTCAGGTAGAGATTTTATTATTTTGTTTTTATTTATGCTTGTCACAAGCTCCAAGCAGAATCAACCAAAACTAATAAAGGAGCCTTCTGATTCCATATTTAAAACCAGAAATTATTTATGCTAAATAGCTTTAATTGGCTCCTAGCAGTCAACATGTAACCACCCATGACTTAATAAACACAGTACAATGAAAATCACTAATACTTACATACAGAAGTAGCAGCAGAGATCAACCTTGTATTTGAAACAACACCAAACTCCTGAAGAAAAAGAACGGTAAATGAGGTGAACCACCAGAAATACCACTTATTCACATTGTTATCAAATTAAAATAATGGCCTTCTTTATGCAGTATTACATTTTTCCCCACCCCTTTCTCATTCTTCCCTTTTTTCTTTTTCTTTTTAAAGGTTAACAGAGTAAATTACATGATCTTAGTTAAAGAGATATTTTCCATTTATTACTTTGTTGTTTGAGTTACGAAGAATGAGGAAAAGTAAACGTTTATAAAAGGTACTAAGCCACAATACCTGAAGATTAGTTTGGTAACGTCCTACATATAAAATAGACAAGGAAGCTTCAATAACATGTGCCTTTTTTCCCATCCCACTTCGAGAGAAAATCATGTTTATAAACCTGTCATTTTCTACCTTTTTTATTATGTTTCCATGAAACCTTAGCTTCTCCACAGAGGGTCTCAGCAAGCCAAAAAAAACCATTTAAAGCTTTCTTTCAGAGATGCGAACAGCAGAATCATTACCTCTACAGCTGCCCTTTAAATTTGCAGAAGCCTTAGCATAAGGAAGGCTACACTTATCTTCTAGTACTTGTTCTAAAATACAAGGTAAATCTCTACATATACGTTATGTCTGCACTGCACTTTCTTAAAGGCTTAGTATTTTTTTTATCAGCCTGTTAACTTTCTCCAATATTCTCTGTCTTTCTCCTTTCCTTTATCTCTTCCAAACACTGGAAGGTATCACAATATTTGTATAGACAGCAGTATCGCATATGAACATCAGTTCAGTAGGACTATTTCTAGGTATTTGAGTTCCTCCCATGAAATTCACGAATGCTAACATATCATAGACTTGATCTTTTTTTTTTTTTTGTCCTATCACGCAGACACTTCTCAACCTCCCCAAAAATGTCCTCCATTACAGAAAAGTAGGAACAGTGTCTGGCTGATGCCACCTTTAAAGTGGACTTTCTAATGGTGGAGGATTGAGGCCTTCTTACCACTATCCTAACAAGTCAGTTCCTTCCCAAAGATAGCATATGAGCTACAACATGCTTTTAATTAAAAAAGACAATTAGGAAAAAAAAATCTAATTCTTTTTTAAAGTTTGAGTAAACATAAATAAGGAAAAACACACCAGAGAGGAGACGCTCAAGCAAAACTGAACAATTTAAGATATAGTCCGTGTAAATACGTAAACAGACATTTAAAATACTCTTTCAAATCTTCAGAGGCCCTTCAGTGTTAGTAATTCAGACAAAATCGAGAAAGATCAAATACTAAATAATACGATTGGAGACCTTCTGTCTCCTTTTCCTGAACTGCTATAGAAATCCATACAAAAAAAAAAAAAAAAGGTTTCAACCCACACAGCATGAAGAATGACAAAAAAATTTTAAAAGTCCTAAATGTTTTTTCACTCTTATACATCACATAATTTTACATTAAAAAATTGTAATACTTCATACCTCTACTTTGGATGCCAAAAACACACACGTAGGAGCCATTAATACTGGATCTATACTTTTTAGGGAATATCTGAAACGTTATAACAAAATTATAATATGTTGTTTCACACACGTAGAACGATTAATCTATTAAGAGCACCACACTTCCTTTTGAAAAGCAGAGCTTAAGTTAACTTTTATTAGCATAAAAGCTTTACACCATCCAGAAAACAACAGCGGCACTGTTTTTAATACAGAATTTTAAAGGGCTACCAAAATGTGCCTAACAAATGTTTTATTCTTGTACCATCATAATAAACAGTCCTACCTGGCATAGAATCTCTTGAAGTAGACTGTAGCAGTGGCAATAACTTGTTGTCTTAATTTAAGATGTTCACCTAAAGCCTGGATAACTTAAAAAAATAAAATAAAATGAACAGAAGCTTGAATTGAGTTTTTACAACAATTTGACACCGAATAGCAAAGGATCTCAAAACACAACTAGTGCTGGGGACTCTAAGGAGCAGCAGCACAGCCTTCTCCTTCAGTTCAGATACACCACTCCAGGGAGAAAACATGTTGCTGTAAACCTACAGACCTGGAGGTGAAGAAGTACTACTGGATCTTGAGGCTTGTGGACACCTTAAAAGAGGGGACGGTTACTTGACTTCATCACGTACAAAGTGAGCATGACCTTTAGGAAGATGACAACACAAATCTCAAAGGGTAAAGTTTGGGTATTCCATTTTATAGCAAAAGAAACCCAAATGCTTGAAATCTAACTCTATGCTTTTCTGGGCCATGCAAAATGGATGTGTTTTTTCAAACAACTAAAGCTGCCAACACAAACATGGTCATTAAATTTGGCAGAGGCAGCAGGTGTTAAAGAAACGACATATTTAGTCCAGGGAAAGGGGGGTGGGAGACCAGAGGATGCAGTCAGCTCAGTCAGCTGCTCCATCACAGTGGTCCTCTGCCAGTTGGCCAAGAAATAACCCTGGTGTCATCTGTGCAGGTAGCTCTTGTTTGGCCTCCCAGGCAAAGGAAAGGTGCCAAGCAAATTAGATGCATCAAGCTGGGATTAAGAGCAGGGGTTGGATATAGAGAATGACAGAGCGAAACATAAGGTTGTTACTTGTTATTTTTCCTGTACTTCTTCACAGCCATTATTCTGAGCAAGGCTCGGTTGGCTGTGTTAAGACTCCCTCTTCTTATTTTCCTCCCTCGTCTGGAATGTCCAAAATGATCATTTAATATACACCTAACTATAAGTATACATACTTAGATATATATATATATGCACACTTTTATATATGTTTGTATACACACACTTTTATATATATAAAAATAGAAGTGTATATATACACTTAAGCGTATATATAGCAATACCAAGGCAGCAACCATCGATGGGAAAAGCAAACAACTCTATTACCAGTAATTGCTAAATACTTAGTCTCCACTTAAGCATACAAGAATTTCTAAAGGTCCAGCTTCTTTCCCATCCCTTCCTCCTTGGGAATAGCCACGGTACACACTACACTCCCTTTTAATGAAAATTTTAAAAACATGCAAACACGAAGCTGGCTGGAAAACAAATCAACATAGGAGAAAATCATCCTGACCAGCATTGACATCGGGTTTGGGTTTTTTTTAAACACAGAAAGGTAACTAATTTGTCACCCATTATGATTACTCAAAGCCTTGTAAAGTCCCTTTCTATGTCATATCACTCTTTTCCTAAAGATAAAGAATGCCAAATTGAGACCAGCTTGCCAGTAACCGTAGGACTCAGAGGCAACACTGCCAGAAAAGAGGTCAAGTCCAGAACAGAGTGTCTGCACAAGCATTAAAATATCTATCAGTGTATCTTGGGGGTTTTGAAAGAGTTTTTCTCTTTGATTTGATGATGGGGCTAAAAAGCTGTCCTAATACTAGGGCATCAGAAAAATCCAAATATCAAGCGAAACAGAATTTTCCAAATATGTTTCTCACTCCCATGGGATTTTCAGAAGCAGATAGGCCATCTGCTGTCAGAGAAAAATCAAGTGAGGTTTAGGGAAAAAAATGGACAAAAGCCTAGAGAAACTTAATGAAATGGAAGCTTTTATATGCTGGGAAAAATTCCAATACTCGCAATTCATTTTTGAAATATTTTTAAAGAAGCTATTGGGTTATTTATTCCCTTATGTTTACAAAATAAGTAGTTTCAGGTTGCTGTTTTTTTTTTTTTTTTAAGTAAAAAAATGTTGTTCCAAATCCAAATGTCTTGAGTATCCTATGCCACAAACTTCACAGCTTCTGCACTAAACCAGAAAGAGAAATCGATTAATATGCTTTTCAACCAAAAACTTGATTAAAAGCTCTGTAACCCAAAGACAGAAGTCAACATTAATTTCTCTTTTCTGAACTATTTTAGAAGATGAGAGTTTTCCCTCTTTACAGTTTTAATGGCCGCACAATCACTTGCCAATCTACAGCAATCATTTCCAAACGGGAAGGCAGCAGGAAACTGCCTCTCTCCGGGTAACCTTCCAGTTGCTTTGGAGAACAACCTGGGGCAGAATTCTTGAACACTACAAGTCACGCCATGGCTCACAGCCATACCTAGACAATGTAGGACATGGGAGAGGCTCTGTATGTCCAAAGCAGAGCCCCTGATTCAGAGGCAGGTGAAGAGATACAGCACATATTGAGGGCTCCAACACAGCAAACACTGTATGAGCTCCCGCCCACACTGAGCAGCTCCAGACTGTTTTCTCCACGCAGGTGCCTCTCATGGCCACAGAAAAGGTGTTGGTCCAGCACCACTCTCCCCTACAGGGTCTGCTGTGTTCACACACGTGCAGAGGAGACAGCAGCAGAGCCATTCTCCAGCTACCATAGGTCTTGAACTCTTCCTTCAGGACGGGAAAGGAATGCCAAGGAAAAAGATCCTGAGAACCACAAACTGAATACAACTTATCTACTTTGTAAACCTTTGTTTACTCCAGAAAAAATGCTAAAATGAAACATAAAAAGGCCTGTTTCATAATTAATACTAGTGAAAATTACACAGAAATAGAGTTTTAGAAATATCAGCATCCCACTTTTTCTTTTTGCATTAGAAAGCTATGATGCTTTGTTTTGACCTCAAGGAGTTTCAGGAACTTATCAAATAGATATATCATTGCTAGCTTGACTTGCTGGTCCTGTATAAGCAGTAACACAGGCATGTCAACAGCAATCACATTTGCAGCATACTCAATTTAAAACAGCTAACCTAAGAGAGACATTATGATGACTATCTTTCACAGTTACAATTCCAGTACAGACAAAAGATCTCGCAGTGGCCTTAGCAAAGTCACTTCACTTTTCTGTCTCAAGCACGTCTGACCAGATAGCTGAAAAAATAAACGTTACTTTAAAAGACTGCTATGTAAAATATTTAAATAGCTGCCTGCAAACAAATTACTACTTTGCAACATCCTTCTCTTAGGGAGACTTTTTCTTTTTAAATACTGAACAATTGCACAGGAAAGAGTTTAAGTGCCTGTGTAATCTGATATGCTCCAATGCAGCCATTCATTTAAATGCTTTGCAGGATAGTCTTAGATAACCTCACAGACAAGCCCCAACTCTTTGGGAGAACAGGCTGTAGACAACATTGCGCAATCTGTGAGCCACCCACTGCTGGGAACTGGTCGCAAGGCAAGACACAGGCTGTGGCGCAAGTTTCAAAGAACATAACTAAATGCAGATAACAAGCTTGTGGGCTGCGCTGTTTAAGAGGACAGCACACATCAGCTAAAATACTCACCACAACCCCAGAACCCACCAAAAACTCAAGGAGCACAGTTTGAGCATTAGTGCTTGTCGCTGAGCCTTTCATATGCTAGCTTAGCAGTTTCTGCTTGCTTCTCTTCCTTCTACGTTTTTGGTAAGGACCTCTTCAAAATCAGAAAATGTACCATGATTTGTTCTACCATGGGTTAAAACATTACATATGCAGCCAGTTTGTCTTCAAGTTCTTTTAAAATTAAGTTAGTACAACTAACTGAACAGCTTTGTCAACAGTCCAGCTCTTTGTTAAAGTGTGCTGGGGAAGTATATGTAAAATAATAAAGAAAATGACATCCTCTAAATGAAAAAAAATGCATTTAGACATGGCAGATAACATATAAACACACAGCAGAAATAAAAATAAAAACAATTTTACCATTAGTAAAAAATATCTGTAGCTTCCAATATTCTTCTTCAGTCAGAAATTTCAAGTCTTTTTGGCGTTCCTTCAATAGATCTTGTTTATCCAAAATCCATTGTAAACTACAAGGAGGGAAAACACTTTCAATAACTCTTTACAAACACTACATCCAGCTTCTCCTGCACTGACTGCAACTCAGCGCTAAAGGGATAGCAGCCTTTAAGCAAGCCGTGGACCATCTCGAGCAAACATTCACTGGGGTTTGCAGAGTTAGATGCCTGAAAACACGCTGGCAGGGGCCAGTGAGGGCAGATGAGCCTTTCCCTGTAGTAAATTAAGCTGACTGTGCAGAACTGTTGGTTACCCAAAGGTTTGGGGCTATACTTAGCAGCACCCCCCCCAGCAGCCCCCTGGGCACCCAACTAAACCTCAGGGTGCTCGCTACGAGACATGGTGACACAGCCCAACCCCGGCTGCGCCCACAACGACAAAAACACCGCACAGGACAAAAACACCCCACCCTAAGGACAAAAACACCTCACCCCACGGATGCCCCGGGCCTCCCCACGCCCCATAAGCGCCCCCCCCGGCCCCGGTCCGGGCAATGAATGGAGGAGGCGCCCCCGACCCGCGGCACCCACTAGTGCGAGCTCTGCCAGAAGTTGCCGGCCATGAGGAGCCGTGGGGAGGCGCCCGGGCCCGCGCTGCCCCGGCCCCGCCGCCTCCGCCGCCGCCGGCCCCAGGAAGGAGGCGGCCGCCGCCGCCACCGCCCCGTGCCCGTCGCCGCCGCCGCCGCCGGGCGGCAACACGCGGCGCTGCGAAGCGTTCCCCTGCTCGCAGGTTCCGCCCGGCGGGGCCGAGCGGGGCCGGGCAGGGCCGGGCAGGGCCGGGCCGCCCCCGCCGAGCTCCGGGTGCGGAGCGGACGGACGGGTCCCGAGCGTGGGGGCGCCCCTCGGCCGGCAGCGCGCTGCCCCCGTCCCGCACGGTGCCCGGGAACGGGGGGCGGGTGCTGGGAGAGCGCTGAAGCCGCTGCGTTTGGGTGATAAATAAATAAATAAAGTGCCACCGCTGCTTCACCCGCTGCTGTCCCCGCCTCAGCTGTGTGTCCCCGAGTCTCATCTGTCCCCATGGCACAGGGCTCGGCCTGCTCTGAGATGGAGTCACCGTCATCTGGATAGAGGCTCTGGGACAACTTCATTTTAAGGATCAGGCCCCAAGTCCTTTGTCCCTTCCTTTTCACACTCTGTTTCTTTTCACCCACTGGCAAGGACAAGGACAAGGACAAGGGGGCTGTGGGTGCTCTCAGGGCCTGGCAGGTGGGGCAGGTGCCCTGTGTGGCAATGTGGACACCGTAAAACGGACCTCTTAGTTTCTTGAGATTTAATGTTGCACCCCAACCTGTTTGCCTTATACCTGCCTTCTGAATCTGCAAAATGAAGGCTGACCTAGTCACCCCTAATGGGAACCCTAACGTGGCAGAACCTAGATCCGGTATTTTGGGTGTTATTTCCTTCCTCACCCAATACACATGTATGCCCACACTGTCATACACAGCTGAGCGTATGTACTCATTCCTCCCCCAAGCCCAAGTGTCAGGGATGAGCGTGGGTGCAAGGGGGAAGGATGCCTGGACACAGACAGACAGCAGCTGGCAGCAGCCATGGGAGACCATGGGAGAACCCCCATGGCCTCCCCAGGCCACCATGAGCCCCCAGCAGAGGGATTGTCCTCATGCCCACAGAAGTCGTGAGAGCTTCCGTGCTTCCATCAGCAATTGTGGTGGCAGAAGGGCACCCACATGACAGAGCCTCGGCAAGGTGGTGTAACTCCTGGTTTTTCCTGCTGGGAAGACTGTGCTTGGTGCTAATGGTTGTCAAGACCTGTGAGCACATGAAGACTACTTTTGCATGGTCTGACAAAACTTATTTTTTCAAAAATGTAAGCATGCCTTGGCTGTCCGCACATCCAAAGGGTTGTCCTCATAGTGAACTTGCTCGCTCCATCTTCTTCCACCACCTCAAACATCTCCCTCAGCTTCAGGAACCTGGTCTGAGAGGCTGTTTGCAGAGCCACAGGTAAACACCACTGCAAGGTAACCCACAGCACCATCACCTATCATCAGGAAATGGCTTCATGCAAGAAGACCTAAGAACTTTCTACATACTCAATGAGCAAATCATTGAGAACATAGTAAATGAAGTTCTGGGTATTTAGGGGAAATTCATGTGTATATGTATATATGTATATGGGCATATATATGTTTTTGTTTGGTATTGTGTTAAGCAAAGATGAGCCTAGAGGTACATAGATGTAAATACAAATACATATATAATACCTGTATGTGTTTGTGTAGAGGAACCTGAATGCTGTCTTTATTCTGTCATGATAGAGGTGCTCCATGAATGTCCCTTTCTGCCCCAGCAGCACGCAAGAGGTCCTTTGTTTGGGCATTGCATTGGAACTGTTAGGGGCTGGGTACTGGGAGCAGTAAACCAAGAACTTCTGAGCATCAGGAACTGTGAGAAGCACCCACTGGTTGTCCTCAGACCGACCAAGTACCCCTGAAAGGCATTTCAGGTTCAGTTCCACAGCACTGTGCGGTGATCTGCTGCTCCTGATGGTATAGCTAAGATGCTGGAGTTGTATAAAGAGCTATGACGTGAAGAAGGAAGATGCATGAGAGAAGATGGAGACAGTGGTGTTTCCAAATTCTGGGCTTCAGTGGGGGAAGGAGACACACTTCTTGACTTGTTAGAGAGAGTCTAGGTTTGAGATGTTATTAATATGTAGGAATGTGAGGTGAGGGGTGAGGAAGTAAGAATTTGCATACCCTGACTATTGCCCTTACTTCTCCTTGCAGAGAAATAGTGGAGGCTGAAGGTTGAGTTCTGTGGGATTTCTGTGGAGGCTTTCTCACCTGACACCTTTCTCAAAAAAGCCATCCAGACATTGCAGAACCTGCTGAGCATATGCAAAAGGAGAAAGCCCTTATTCCACTGTTTCAGTGTCACAGCTACAATGAGGGGAACCAGATTGCCAGTATGCACCTTTTGATCGCAGCCCCCACTGCCTCCCCCAGCTGCATCACACCCAGCTAGCGCAGCACCCAGGAGACAGCACAGAGAGATAAGCCACTGCACAAAACAGCGTAATTGCTTCGCTCAGCACAATAGAGAACCAGAGTTGCAGTGTATCTCATGCTACTGCTTATCATGTCAAGCAAAGATCTCTGTTTCACCGTCCTTCTCTACCTGCCCAGCTGCCTTTTACTCGCTCTGCTTCGATACCTGTGTTTTGCTACCTCATGCTGGTGATTTGTGCTTCTGCATGCTGCAGTGTTGCAGGAAATAAATAGTAAGGACTGGGCGGGAGGCTTACCACAGCTATGATAAGCATTGCTGCTACACTGCACCCAGGGCATAGGGGACAGCTCAGCCTGCCCTGCACCTGGCTCTAGAGGGGCTATATAACACTGCAGGAACAGGAGTACTTGGCACTGCAGGGTCTTGCCAGTCCTTCTCCCGGACTTTCCTTTTCTCAGGAGGACAAGCCTTGCATTGCCTGACCCCATTTCACAGCACGCCAGCACAGAGCTATAGAGGATCCTGCCCCACAGACCCAGAGAGCAGCAAAGACCCCCTGCGACACCCATTCCCCCCTCAGCTGCCCTCCTGCTGCCCTACAAAGAGACACCCTGCCGTGCTGGAGAGCCTCCCTGCACTGTGGCACCCAGAGGGCTCCCAGTGCTTAGGGGGGTCCTGCCCCCAAAGGGGTGAGGGCTCCTCTCGACTGGGGCGTGCTGGGGATGCCCGCTGCCAGCCAGGAGTCCTGTGGCTGCTGCGGAGCCGTGGGACCATGTTACATGGTGTGGGGGCGATTGACAGACGTGTACAGAGGCTCTCCGTGTTTCTTGGAGGACGAGGATGCTGCTGTGGCTCCGTCTCCCTGGAGGCCCAGCCGGGAGGTGCATTCCTGGGCAGAAGCATCATGAGGGGCAAGCAGGACAGTGCTTTTTCCCTTGACATTGCTTTGCAGCCTTTCTCGTCCAGGAGCTGTGCAGGATATCACATTATTTACCATGTCCTCTCCGTGTGTCTGTCAAAGCAGGAAAACGAAGATTTCACAAAACAGATGTGCAGTGCTGCTGCGTGTGCTGATGTCTCCTGCTCAGCCTTGGACCTGGCTGCTGCTCTGAGGGACAGTCAGATGTAGGTTGAAAAAAATCGCAGCCAAGAACCTGCAGGTAAAATTATACTTCATCGTATCTGTGAGATGAAATTATCTGTCAGCTCTTGCTGATCTCTTCCCTCTCTGCCCCCCTAACAAAACCCATCACAAACATATTGAATATACTAACTAGTCCATCACTAGATATAAATATAGACAGGATGGTCGGATAGACTCTTTTTTTACAAAATAAGTGCTTCTTCCTATCCAGATGTTATAAATAGCATAAAAATGAGTGAAGGATGAAGCACATTCTGTTTCTGTTCATAGGTCCTCCACAGTAACACATACAACATTTCCTTTAGCCCTTTCCCTTAGTTGTACACAAAAAATAGTCACCAATACTCTTGTGTTTTTCTACATGTTTACATATTCATCTAATAGCTGAAAACAGTGTGTATCTTCTCGCAGATCTGACAATATGCATTCGTGCTTGCCCTCTTCTGTTTAATATCCCCTCAGGAAATGAATGAGTGGTACGAAACCAGATTTCCTGACTTTAATCAAGCTTCCACAGAACATGCCGAGAATGTGAGACATTTCAGAGAAGGAGAGGGGAACTGCAAAGGAAGTGTAAGTGGAATTGAAAACCCCTTCCAGCTTATGTTATGTCACTTCTAATGGAAGCCTTTGTTATGATTTCACCAAGTTAGGTAATGTGACAGTTGTCTGATATTTTTTCCAATAGCGGTGGTCTTTTAGGCTATGTTTTGCAATGAGGGAGGTGGACTCGAGCAGTGGTGACTCTGGATCTGACCCCATGTCAAACCGGTAGTAAGTATCCACAAATAATGTTTATATATATTAAATAAAAATACAGCTGTTCAGTAATATCTGAACATAAGGGTCCTGGTTTTCTTGATCAACATTTTAGGGGGAAATGATTTGTATTGGAGATTTTTTTATTTGAAGTGCTCTCACCCCCAACACATACACACGGGAACCTTTGAAAGGCAACTATTTAATATTTTGTGTGGAAGACATCCAGGATAAACTCATTAGGTGAGGAAAAGAGATCAGTTTACGATACGAGGATAAATAAGAAGAGACAGAGGTGTGATTAAAACTATCAGCTTTATTGCGACAACTCCTTGATCGGGTTGCTATTTCAGCCACCTCCTTCCGACCTGCACTTAAAGTCATTTAATAAAACAAATCAAAGCAGCATCCCCAAAGAGTAGCCTGGTATTTCAGCGGGTTTTCATTTCTGGGTCACGAAGGTTTCGGCGTTTAACCCCACCTCCTCCCAGCGCAGCACACACAGAGGGAACACGGGGAGCACCCATCAGCCTGCCGCCCCTTTGGTGTTCGGGGTGCGGGGCTCTCCTTGCACCGGAGCCCCGGCTGGCCACCGGCTGGCCCTTCGCTGCCCCCGGGCTCACTTTCCCTGCTGGAAACGACGGGTTCCCGGCGTGAAAGCCCCCGGGGAAGGGGGATTTCGAGGCTCGCCCCCAAACCGGCTCCTCCATCCCCCGGAGAATGGGGCCCTGCTGGGAAGGGAGGGCCGGATCCTGCGCACGTCCGAGAGCTGCTCAGGCTGACACGGGCTGGGGGAAAGCTTCTTATGAGTGTGCACACCCGATTTTGGCTTCTAATACCTCGGGACACGGGGTTAAGCACGGGTTTAGTAGTGACAAATCGCCGTGGTCGGGCAGAGGTACCCATGCGGCGGGCACCGCGACTGTGAAGCAGGTGACTCGGAGCTATTGGGATGCGGATACTCTGAGAGCCGCTTAATTCAAACCCGGTTTTGAGCAGGGTTCATTGTGCCAATAGTTTAAAGAGCTCAGTTTATTAAAAACACACCGCTACCCGAAAATAAAAAAAAAAAATGAAAAAAGACGTGAAAGGAATAGTCAGAGAAAAACAATATTTTTCCTGCTAGTTTTGGAAGAGGAAATCCTTCTACATGTGTGTGCCCGTATTTTTCCGTGTGAGGGAGAAAGTTTGAGGTTAATCCGTCGTCTTCTTCTAAACGCACGTTTGAATATTTAGACTTCAAGACGCTGACACTGGGGAAGCTGAGGGCAGTGGTCTACGGGCGATCAGGCAAAAAATTGTGAATAATTTTATTTAGATTTCATTCTAATAGCACAAACAATGAATAGGGGGGAAAAAAAGGCATTAAATCCGCAGACTGCAACGAAAAAATGGTTTCCGACCGATGACACGTACAAGTTTCTTCGGTTTCATATCTACGAAGCTGTGGGAACTGATGCACATTTCAGCATCGCAATATACAGTGTCGAAAGGAAGGGGTGGACTTCGTGATGTACTTTAAAATAAGTCCTAGGCAGCGTGAGTTTAACCTCTGTTATTCTGTATATGCTTTCGAATATATTTACTGGGTTAAAAAATAAAAAAAATAAAAAAATAAAAAAATAAAGGAGGAAGGAAAAAAAGGAAAAAAAGAAGTCAAGTCATTTGAAACAGGAACCAGGGGCAGACCTTTCAGTTGGTCAGATTCATTAATTAGAGAGCTGCTTATACTAGAAGAAGATGCGGTTTCTTCCCCTGCCTTCCACCAACAATTTCACCACGAGGGGATGTTTACCAGAGTGTAACGAACAGTTTCTGAAGGCTGGATTTTTTTGCTAAAGTTCTTTATTTTTTTTTTTCCCCTGCTGATAGTCGTGGCTTGAAAAGCAGAAAATGACGAAGCCCTTTCGAGCATTATAGGCGCTCATTAAGGAGTCAGCTCCCTTGCAGCCCTTTCTCCTCCTCCCCGGCAGAGCCTCTCCCTTTCCCCATTTACATCGTTACCAGCCAGCTCTGCCTCGCTCTCTGGTGCCACCGCACAGAGACCTCTTCCTTTCAGCACCCACCCTTTTCCCAGCCCTCTCCCTCCTGTGCCAGCGATGCATTTCCCCGTATCCCCCCCCCAAAAGCCGAGCCCAGGATTTGGGGGGGGGGGGAGCCGGGCAGGTGGAGCCACCGGCATTCCCATCCCCTCCCCGGAGGTGCTCGGGAACCCCGCAGCGAGCATCCCTCCCCCTGCCCCTACCCCTGCCGGCTCCCCGGTTCTTTTGGGGACAAGATCAGCCCCCCCAGCCCCTCAGGGACCCCCTGCAGCCCCCCCGGGGAGGCGGGGAGCCGGTGCCGCAGCCCCCCGGGAGCCACCAGCCCGGCCCCTCGCTCTCCTCCGGCTGTCCCCGCAGCGTCGCCGCGCCTCGCTCCTCCCGGAGGAGCGTCCAGGCGGGTGGAAGTCTGAGCACAATGAAACCTGAGAATTTCTGTCACTCTCTGCATATGGTCCGAAGTGCTTTAATCCCAATTAGGGGCGGCTGACACACGGTCCTATTCATCCCAATCAGCTCTTGAATACATTTGCCTAGAAATGAACTTCACAAATAGACTCTCCCCTAAATGTGCCCAACAGCAAG